>NW_005842627.1:252176-261137 GCF_000455745.1 Alligator sinensis | reverse complement strand
TTAGGCCTTTAGAAAGGACAGATTTTTCAGTTTTGGTAAGCGTGTGTGTGGAGAGATTGATAATAATTTGTGGGTTGGTTGCTGCTTGCAGTTTCATCAAGTCTGAGGTTGGAAGGTCGTAAGGTGTTGGTGTTGTTCCTCTGATGGTTGTTTTGTGGTTGGGGAGCTTGTTCTTGGAGTAATTTGTTCCATTTCTTCTTTTTATGTAGGATGAATGCTGTAGAAAGTTTTTCGTAGTCTCTTTGTATCCGCTGTATATTGTCAGGGAACATGCATGGATTTCTGTCTTTTAAGTTGTTGTAGTGTATGACGATTTCCTTCCTGAGTTGGTCTCTTTTGGAGTAGAGTAGGTGAAGTAGATGATTTCTAATTTTCTCTGACATGTATTAGCATTCTGGATATGCAAAAAGTTTGAGTTTACATCTATATATGTACAGTCTGCAAACTATCTGGAAGTACATAGGAACACAGCAAGCATCTGCCTGAAGCCACTGAGATGCTCCAGCTGTTATACACTGAAGCTCTTATTTCAAAGGGTTCCCCTTCTCCACTCAGCTGTAGGGGGACTGCTGATGACCTCCAGCTGACAAAGTCAGAGCAAGCAACTCTGTTCTTAATTTAGCAATCCACTGCAAACTAAGTGAGTTGCAAATGATCCATATTCAGATGATCCAGGTTCTACTGTACTTAAATGTAGCAGAAATTCTAAAACAGAAGTAGACATATGAGTGGATTTGGTAACTTCACATTCACAAGCAATACGCTTGTCAGAGGAAAAAAAATCCACTGGGTTTTTGCAACTGTTTGTTGTGTGCTTTGTTTTTCCAGATGTGGTTTTGTTTGGTTTTTTTAAAACAGCAGCAGAACACAGCCTTGTCAGGAAGACTCAGGAAGAATCTTAAATATATCATCATACAGGAAGATCCATAGTGTAGGTCTGTTGCCTGGCAACCTTAAAACAGAAGATGATTTTATGAAAGCTGATTGACCTAGTCTAAGGTACAAAAGGACTGTATTAACATAAGACTTAAAAATAAATACTCGGGAAAAAGTAGGGCTCATCTGTCTCCTCTGAGATGGTTTAAGCTGAAAAGAAAACAAAAAAAAAACGTGTATACAATTGATAAAGCATTCCTGGCACTTGGTTATCCAAAGCTTTGTAGAAGGTTGCTTATGCGCATTAATAGATTTATAAAAGTGGCTTATATGAAAGCTGGGATTCTTATTCTGTAGAGGGACTTTCAACCTACACAATTATCTCAAGGCATGCAGCACTCTAGGCTGTAAAGCCTCTTCACCAACCAATATTACAAAGCAACTTATTAACCCTTATCAAACATTCAGACATGCATGTGAATGTATGCATGCACACCTGCAAAAAATAAGTCTCTGCAGTTTAAGCTGTTCTCTCTCTTTTTTTCTTTTTTTTTTTATACCTCTAATACATCTCTGTGGTACTTCTTCCATACCATCTGAATCATTTTTGGCTTCCTCATCTTTATACCACATTCACTTGAATAGATAATGACCCTGATTATATAAAGATGACTCCCCAATAATTAGATTCTATACCTGGAAAATTATAACAAATTTATAAAAATTCCACATATAGAATCTAATTATTGGAGGTCTGCCTTGAATCTTGTCCCCCTTCCAGTGCTACAGCAGGGAAAATAAATCTGTGAGGTCAGGCATCCCTTCTCCCTCTGCTTCCCCTCAACTTTTTCCCCTGGCAGTCCCGTCTCCCTCCCCTTACTGTCACAGATCCTGCTATTCCTGAACACATGGAAATGAGCAAATTTGAAAAAAATTAACTTCAAAATGAAACATGGCCATCTGCATATCTGATTATAGTATCCATAGACTTTGTTTAGCCAGAACTGGTGCACATTACCTTTATTTTTATTTTTTTTAGATGACTACAAGTTTTAACTCAACTGTTTCATAGACACATTCTTTAGCAACAATTTGGCACCAGCTTGCATCTAGTATAAATTATGCATTATATAAGACCAAAGCTAAAAGGCTCATGATTTACCATATAGTTTACTGGGCTGGGTCCCACCAGAGTCAACATCACGTCAAGCCATGGTGAGCCATGACACTGCACACAGTTCACCCAGAATCCCTCTGATGTGCCTTCTCTCAGCCTGGCACATATGATTAATGTGGCCTTGCCCTCCACAGTAACTCCACAGCTCAGCACTGCTCAATATGTGTGTGTATTTCTAGATATGCCCCCCACCCCAAGGATTAATGTGCTAATTAGCCCCCACTCTTGACTGGAATTGGGTGTTCCTGTCAAGTCTTGGGATGTTCCAAAAATTTACATGCAGATGAAGTCCAGGGGACCCTTGTCTGGCTTCACCTCATGGGGGGCCACACAGATCATATGCACCAGGCAGCGAGGGTATGGCAGAGGGATTCTGGGTGAACTGTATGCAATATAGTGGCTCACCATGATTTGAAAGAGAGTTGGCAGAGGGGAATTGGACTTAATGGGCACTAGCATGTACTATTCAGATTCACTAACCTATCCTTATCATAGATTCCCATCAGCATATTTTCCCAATGTCGACCATGTATTTTATAGTCCTGCTGTGTTGGCTGCATTTACTGAACTTCATAGCTGCTTTCCAATGCTAAATACATGGCCGCTTTTGGCAGCAGTTTAATGACAGGCAATGTATTTAGTGAGATTTCCTTGTATGCAATAATAAAATGATGGACTTTTTTCCCCATGCCAACTGGGGAGGAAAAAAATCTCATCTTGCATTCGAGTAAGTAAGGTACTTTCAAAGAAAAACCTAAACCCTCAACTTGACTCATATGAATAAGACCAATGAAGCGTAAAGAGATTGCAAGGTCACTAAGAGTCTAGTATAGTGGTGCTCAGACCACAGATCCAAACAAGTGGCTCTTCAAAGTTACCACCTGCAGCTCTTAGCTGAATCCTACTGACATCTTCCTTATAAAATCTTAGAAACAGAAACAGCACTGGATCTTTATTCTTTGTCCTATCAGCCACTTTGGATACAGCTGACTATGCACATTCTTAAGGTCATACTGAGCCTTACTTCTCTCTTACTAGGCTCTCTGCTTCTCATCCTTCCCTAGTTACTCCTTCAGATGAACTTCTTTATTCCTCATATCTCCAATCGTCTATAGTGGACATACAGAGTCTTTTCCTTGGTCTCCACTCCCCTTTTCTTCCTCTACACCTCACCTCTGAATAAATCTCATGTACAAAACCCCTGAGACTGGATGACTTACAGATTTACCTCTACTGTCTCCTACCCAAATTAAAACCATGGCCTGTCTCCCTGGAATCTCCTCATGGATGTACAAAAAATAAATGCAAAACTCTAGAACTCTTGGTTCAGAGATGATACCTTTTATTAGACCAACTAAGAAGTCACAAAAAATGTATCTTTCTTCACAAGCTGTCGTGTAGGCGCACCCTTCTACTCAAGTTCAACATATCTAAAACAGAGCTCTCAATCCTACTATAGCACTTCCTGCTGTCTCCTTTGTCCTAATCACAGCCTAGATTTCTTCATAACAATCACCGAGATACAGATTTTCCTATCCAAGCTCTCATCATCTCATGTTTATTATTGCAACATGCTTTTTTCTGGCCTTGGCAAATGCAACCCTGTACCACTGCCATGTAAAGAGAAATTGTCAAAGTGAGAGACTAAGAAAATGATCTTTGAAGCTTCATTTTCAATGCATCTCTCTACTGGCTACCACTTCTCTACCATTTCACACATCAGTTCCTCATCTTCCATTTGTAATGCCATTCGCAATACAATGTCAAGCCTACCTGTTATTTCTTGTGTATTGACTTCAACCTCTGATCAGTCAAATAATTTAGCCTCCACTGCCCACTTACGTTTCTGATAAGAACCTTCAAGCCTATAAAAATCTGCAAAGCTAGCTCCTTACGTGCCTTCAAAACTCTCCTTTAACATGATGCCCACTGAGACTATTGACCCTCATACTAATCACAGTGGTCTCATTTTCTCTTTATGCTTCCTGTCCTGTCTCTATACAACTGTCACCTTGACTTAGTCTAAAAACTTGTGACAGGAACCTTCATCTGCTTGCTCTGTGTACACAGCACTTAACATACCCTGGTCCATAACTAGAGTCCCCTAAGCATTACAATAGTAATACAACAGGAACAGGCAACTAAAGAGATTCCTTTGGGAATTTTAAATAGCTTATTATAAGATGAACAGAGTAATACCAAAAATAAGAAAGAAGAATGCATCTGAAATTAATTTAGATATGTCTTAAGAATGGTGTTATTAATGGTATTATTAGTTGCTTTCAAAGGCAAATATAACTGCTATAAACATTTCAAAGTATTGTTCACCTACTCCTAGTCACAAAATTATTTTGTCTGATGTGCTTTACAGACTACATTTTGAGGTTTATGCTTTACATCAGTAGAAGGCTCAATATGTACATCTACATCCAAACCAAAAACATGCATTTAATTGCAGGTGATTGAACTTTGCTACTCCTACTTTCCAAGGGGCAAATGTTTTGTACAAAAAGAACTAAAAAGGCTAGCATCTTATCCTGGCCCAATACTACCAAAGCTCTGGCAGAATTTTAAGGCCTCATTAAATATATAATTCTGCATGACAACCTGAAGATGAGACAATGTCTAACTTTCACTATACACTGTTTAATAATTAGATAAATTGGGAAAAAAGGCACCTGGCAGGTGTAAAAGATTAGAAGTAAAATTACCAATGCTCAAATAAAAGAAAATGGGAAAGGGTGCCACTGTTTGAGATGACCCCTCTTGCAACTGTCAAAACAGCCTCCAAGAGACTTGCCCAAGTTCTAATACTTACACAGGAGTTTTTTCAAATAAAATTCACTTACTGCAACATTTCAGAGCTAACTGGTTTATTTGTTAGTCATTCAGTGGTGGTGTGTTATAAAAGCGGCTTGTCATAACTAGAGAAGGACAGATACAGTCATGTTTCACAGAATTTCAATCTCTCAGAAAACTTAGGAAGACTGGAAAAAATATTCACTGAAAGTGTAATATACCTTTAAACTCTTGGCACCTCTAGTATATCCTGAAGTGGCCATTATCCAAAAAGAATAAATCTCAACTCTTAAGTACTTTAGTTTTTATAAAGCAATATTACTTTACTGGAAATATAACAACTAGTAGCATCTTTATGAAAACACCACTTTGTTAACAGATCATTCTCAGTGAATCATAACACAGGTTCTCATAACTTACTGAGGCGGCCAGCTTGTAAATCCACTTAAATATCAGAACAGTAGTTCTCAACCTTTTCAGACTCCAGGAACCCCCTTCATAGCTTTTCTGAATTTGGCAACACCTGACTTGAAAACCATTGTTCCAATGGCACAACTAGTTATTTCCACACACTGGGCACAGAGGAAAGTGAGGAAGGGGCTGTGCTGAAAGCAGAAGGGGGGAGTGGTGGGGCCAGGGAGAGAGTCTTCCTTGCCACCGTGTGGGCTCAACTAGGGGCTGCAGGTTCATAATGGGGACCTGAGGCAGAGTACCCCTTGTCAGTCTCGCTCATCCTCTGCTTCATTACTCTTTCATAGGTGCTAGGGGTCTGCAGGGATCTGCACACAGATCATGGCTGTGCTGTGAAAGGGTTAATACAGTAGCTGTTGCCCCACAGTTGTGGGAAAGGAGGAGTCAGGCTTCAAGGGGAACCCTGCCTGTGGCTGGGCAGCCTCTGGGCGAGCCCCTGCTGAGTGTAGACCCCTGCTGTCAACTCTGGCACCCTTCCCTCCCCCACCCTTTCACCAGCCAGTGGCTTCCATGGCTCCTTCCAGTACCTGGATGTCATATCCCAGTTGCGTAACTGTGACTAGGCAGAGTTGTTCCCCATGCTTGTTTCCAAAAAGGGGTGTGCTGGACAGACCTGGCTCTTGCTGCAGCTGCATCTTGGTCCACTTGGCTCCCCTTTCTGGAAACAAAGGCATGCCAAATGGGTCCATCTGCCATGCCCATGGTGACAATGCCAGAACTATGGCACCTCTAAAAAGGCCTTGTGGCTCCCCCGAATGCCACAGTACCCCAGTTGAGAACTACTGGATTAGAATAAACCTCCTCCTCCTACATTGTAAATCTCACCTACGGGTATGAGCTAATTATACTTGTAGCAGTTTCAAAATTAGACTCTTCGTGACAGCATCCAAGGTCAAAGTTTGAGCAACGGAGCTCATTTATGTTGCAACAGGCTCATACACACATAACAGGCACACCATAACAAATGTTGCATGGTCCTGAGCAGCAGCTCCCTCCCCTTTTAAAGTGGTTTCAAGTATACACTTGCCTGCACTCAATGCAGTGATTCTCAAATAGGGTGCCACAGCACTCTAGGGTGCCTTGAGATCCCTTCAAGGATGCCCCAGGGTACCACACAACATTAGCCCGTAAATCATGTTTGCATGCCTAATAAGATAAACCCAGAGATAACAAATAGGAATCCATGAAGTTAAAATACTCTGACCTGTTGTAATCTTTCCGGGCTCTTTGAAACAAAAACAAAAAAAATGCTCAATTATTTTTCCACAGTAAAAAAAATAAACGAAGAACTAAGAGCTGGCATTCTCTGAGGGGTGCCTTGAGTCTAAAAAGGGATGCCTTCAGTCTAAAAAGGTTGAGAACCACTACCCCCAAGCTGTACATTGAGTGCTTCTGAAGAAGGAAACTTAAGATCAAATCAAGCCTGGAGAAGGCTTGAGGCAACATGTACAGTGCTATAAATAAAAGCAAAATTCCAGGAACAGAAATGTTGGCTTGTTTACATTCTTTCCAATTTAACCAATAGAGAAAATTTAAACTGCATCCAGGGAATAGGGTTACTGATCTATCCATCAAGTTTGGAATCCATACAACAACAGGGTTTTTTTCAGCCAACTCGGTCTTTCACCTGCTTGGGGTGAATAAACCAAGTTTCTTGCAGCATTCTTTGTGGGAGCCTTCTCAATATAGTCAGTATTACTCCCCAATACTAATTGGCACAAGCAAAAGGAATCATCTTACCCTACATTTTGGGCAGCCTGCTGCATGTTAGCTGACTTTCTCTCATGCTACCAAAATACCAGTATTCTAAATGAAAGCCACACATTTACAATTTGTACATAATTTAGAGACTAGTCAGATATAAGAAGTACTACGTATACAGCAAATGCTACATAAAAATCTGGGACAAAAAATTACCATCCTCTGGTTTGGTCAATGCCTTCAGCAATGAAATCAGCAGGGAAGGCATCTTCAAATTCTTTTTTGTTCTCAAATGGATAATGGACTTGAGCATATGGCATGCTCCCACTCTCAAACCAGCAGTCAAACACTTCAGAAACGCGGTGCAACATGCCCTTTCTGCAGCGTGAAGGGATGGTTAGATGATCAACGCTATGAGGTGAAAGGGGGTGGGAGGACAAAGAGAGAGAGAGTTTGACAAATACTCAAGTTAGACAGACAGAAGTGTGGTTGCAACAGAACTTAATCCACATTATGCCTGGATGTCAGGTAGGGAACAACAACACCAACACCATCATCACCACCACCACCACCACCACTGTATTCATTCTAATATAAGACAACCCTGAATATAAGATAACCCCCAATAAGTAGATCCTATATATAGAAAATTTATAAATCTGTTATTATTTTCCAGATACAGATATACCTCCATAAAGGATCCATGTGCTAATTAGCCCCCCACTCATGACTGGAACCACATGTTTTTGTCACGAGTCCTGGGATCCTCAAAAATTTATATTCAGATGAGATGCAGAGCAACCAAGTCCAGCACCACCTCATGGAGGGTGGGGCCACACTAATTATATGCAATGGACAGATTGGGGGCAGCAGAGGAATTCTGAGTGAACTGTTTGGGGCCCTCTTTGGTGATGCGTCAGACATTTAAGGCCAGGAAAGAAACAGGAATCACTGGAAGTGGTAAAGAAAAGCACAGCTCACCTGTGCGAGGGAAAAGGAACAAAAAATGTATAGGTGTAGTGGCTCATCATGACTTGAAAAAGAGCTGGTGCTGATAGAGACTGAGTACAATAGGCACTACCATGTGCCTTATTCAGACAGGTTCTACTAACCTATCCTTGTGGCAGATGGCTAATGCTGGCTATTGTATATGTTAAGTTCTACGCGATGTCAGTTATCATGTTTTGTGTTATGTAATCTTTGATACTTTTCTGTTGTATCTCCTTCTGTAAGGCCTCTGTTGGGGTTGTTTTTAAAATGTCTGGCTTTGTTTTTCTAATAAAATGTAAAAAGATTTCCATCGTATCTTGGCCTTTTTTGGCTAAGATCAAATGTACCATTTTTGGGACCGCCAAGGGCAGGGTGTCACAGCCTGGTATTGCCGTATTTCCAGACCTAGTGCCAGTTCCCTGCAGAGGGGACATCAAGCAGGGTTTTTTTGTTTGTTAGTTTGTTTTTTTAAGGGCCACACAAAAAAGAAAAAAGGTTCCCCATCAGTATGCCCAATAGGAGCCATGTGTTTTATAGTCATCCCGTGTTGGCTGCCTTTAATCAAACTGATAGTTGGTTTCCATTACTGAGCATGTGCTGCTTTTGGCAGCAGGTTAAATAATGGACAATGGGCACATCTACACGTGCGCCAGGCTACAGTTGTTACTGCACAGTCATTTAGTACTTGCTTAAGCAAGTTACTGCATAGTCCTGGTGCCGCACAGATCATTTCCAATGCAACTACACAGTAGCAACAAGCTACTGCACAAGAGCTCATTGCTATTACACCGTAGTGTCAGCGTCATGGTTCGTGCCTGCTGATGTTATGTCGCCGTAGTGATAAGCTACAGCGACGTAGCTTGTTGCTACGGCAATGTAGCATCTTGTGTAGATGCACCCAGTGTATTCAATAAGGTTTCCTTGTATGGTGTGGCAGGGCACTGTGT
>NW_005842627.1:244443-252110 GCF_000455745.1 Alligator sinensis | reverse complement strand
AGGAGGCTCCTGGTCCTGGGCATGACCTAAAACTGCACCCTGCCGGGAGTGGGTGGCCTGGTGGGGCTCTCAGTGGTGCGGGAGCCCCCAGGAAATGTCAGGCCAGTTACCACCCTGGTGAAAGGCGGGTCGGGGCGCCTTAACCCCTAGCCCCCACCACCGGGTGGGTAACCCCTGTGTTTGTGAAGGGCACAGAGGGCGGACCCTGAGAGAGAGTGAGGGGCTAGAGACCCGGCCCGAATGAGAGAGTACCCTCGACTGGCCCATGCTGGGGCCAGGACCAGGATGGTCAAAAGGGCCAGGGGCCCACTGCGAGGGACGCCCAAGAGCCAGGGGCCTGGGGTCCCAACTGGCCTGGAGGTGGGCCAGGGCTAATAGCCGAAGGTCCCGGGGGGACCACGCCCGAGAAGGGAAAATGGCTTCGGGGGGCTAGGTAGCCCGGATGAAGGCGGAGAGGCCGCCTGATTGGAGGGATCGTGGAGGGGTCCTGTTTGGAAGATTCTGGGGCCCAGCGTGGGGGCCGGTGAGGACATGAACATCAAGATGCCATCTGCGAGGCTTGGGCTGCAGTATTGGGGAGGATAGGAGCCGCAGAGAGCGCCCCCTGGCATTGGGGCACTAAAATGGGCAGCCTCCCGCTTAATTGATATCAATCAGTAAATCAATTAACATCAAGGCGTGGCAGGCAAGAAGGCGGGCAGTTGCCCCAAAAACAGGTGGGCGGGCCACGGAGATCGGCCCCGAGGAGGTTCCCTGTTACATATGGATACAAGACAAGGAGCTCCCCCTCCCCTGCCCCCCCATGCTGGCTAGGGGGGAGGGAAGGGGAGGGAGCAAACCTCATCTTATATTCAAGAAAATATGGTAATAGAATTTCCCTGTTATTTCTATACGTCAGCACTATATCTGACAAATTTAAGTTTAAAGACTATTTGGAGATTGAGTACTGATCAAGTTTCACTCCCAAAAAAGAAAAGACTCATACACTTAATACTGCTTCTCAAAAGCCCCTACTTCCCCTTATGATCTTCTAAGTTGGTTTTCTGGGGGAGAAAAATAAAAGCTTAACATTTCTAACTACTTCTGCCTACCGATTTCTTATTAACAAGAGGAACAGTTTATGCTGAAGCATGTTCTAACCTTTCTCTATGAAGATCTGTGATTTTCACTCCTGACAGCTCTTCCAGTTCTGCCACTGATCCAATGCAAACCACCTGTTAAAAATAGTCAATTATTTTACAACCAGTTATATTGATATTTTAAAAGTTACGACAGCATTGTATTAGAGACCAATTTCTATAACAATACAGAGATTAAGTATACAATAAAAAAATAAGTCAAATTTGCCCTTTTAAACTGAAACTTGCAACTTTCTGCTCTGTTACTTCAGTGTGTATGGGGGAAAATTGAATTCGAAACCAATTATGTTACATATGACACACAGTATTTCAATAGCAATTTTCATCCGAAGATCTCAAATTATTCTACTGAGCTGCTAGATAGCCTATGTTACAGTTTAGACAAGGAAGCCAGAAAGGCTAAATGATCTGCCTTACCAAAATGAAAAAGTAGTAAAAGTTTGGCACAGAATCCGTATCTCCTAGGCCTAATCTAATACTTCAACTACCAGGAAAGTTGCTTCACAAGAAAGTTAAAAAGGCCTTCAGATAATGATATGAAATGCTTCATAACATCATTAACCGTTTAGAATGTGTGTTGTAGCTAAGATCAAATGAAAATGGTCATTATTTAGCGTTCGTCAACCTTTTTACATCAATATGCCCTTATTCTAAGGTCAAAGCAATCAAACTGTTTCTTCATATTTACCATAAGAGAAAAATAACTCCATTTGGTGTTTTTATTTATATTGTTGTAAAATACAGGAGAAGAAGGAAAAGCCTACATAATGTAATTATGTGGGCTTTTAACAACACTCTGAAGCCTGATCTTGAGGAGTAAGCACATGCAGGGTATAAGGAAGCAAAGTTTTTCTCATCTTTAAATTATAATACTAACTGAAGAATTCATGACCCCCCTTCCTTTTCTCCCTCTTCCATGTGTACATACCCGCTACCGCCACCTTCTGGGTCATGGCCAACTAGGAAATATTGGTCTAGGCATAAGAGATTTGATTAAATCCCAGGTGCTATTGCCCCACATTAAAATCTTCACATTGTGAAGGGGAAAACAATGGCTGTTTGAGGAAGCAAAGGTTGAGCAGAAAAACAGTAATGCCCAGCTGAGCATGAGAGTCATGAGCTAGACACCTTTCACATAGCTATCTTTCAAGGTTATATTAACTGACCTCTTGTGCTTTAGGGACACGAATCATAACCCTTATGACTAAAGATAACCCTACACATACATTTATGTGCTCTGAGAAGCTAAAAAAGCTAGAGCACATTTTGTTTTATTTTTGCAAGTCATTGTTCATTGCTATTGTGATTGGAGGCCTTTATTTTATTTTATTTTTTAAGGACAAACAAGTTCACAATTGAATTAAACTGCCAGCCTATGTTATTAAACACCACCTCTGGTTCTCAAAATACTTTAAACACGTATTGAAAAACTTCATATACTTCAGCACACTTTCCTGGTTAAACAACAGAAGTTAAGCTCCTACGTGCTGGAGAGTTTGAAATTAAAGTTGCTGCTGTGAAATATATGTTTTAAAATTACTGTTTTCTTGGTTTTGCTTCTAAATGATGCATAAATCTGTTTTTCAATTCATATTTGAAATACAATTTGCTATTATTTAGTCGTTTTTGTGGAAAGTTATAAATTTAAATTCTCTAATCTCAATGATTTTCATAAAGTAATTAAAACACCTTCAATTATGTACCTTTACTTAATAATTATGCCAGTAAATGCAACTGAAATAACTGAGGACTACATATTGATTTGCAATGTATAATACCAATTATAAATTACATTTCACTGCATAATATCAATTAATTCACTTCACTACATATTAAATAATGAAGCCACATAATTTCTTCTGGTTTTAATGTGCACAGTACAATCACATGCACCGAACCAGTTCTTCCACGGGGTCGGGGGGAATTTACAGTAGTCTGGTATGGCTCTTTTCATATTAAAGGTAACTAAATATATAAATAAAGGTAACTAAATAACTAAATAAAGGATCCGGCTAACTATAGGCCCATCAGCCTGACTTCTATCCCGGGGAAGATCTTAGAAAAGTTTATTAAGGAGGCCATCCTTAATGGACTGGCCGACGCCGACATCTTAAGGGATAGCCAGCACGGGTTTGTTGCGGGTAGGTCTTGCTTGACCAATCTCATTTCCTTCTACGACCAGGTGACCTATCACCTGGACAAGGGAGATGAGATTGATGTCATATATCTTGACTTCAAAAAAAGCCTTCGATCTGGTGTCCCATGATCGCCTCTTGGAGAAACTGGCCAATTGTCGCCTTGGGTCCTCCACGATCCGCTGGCTGGAAAATTGGCTCCGGGGTCGGACCCAGAGGGTAGTAATTGATGGAAGTCACTCATCGTGGTGTCCTGTGACCAGTGGGGTCCCCCAGGGCTCTGTCCTTGGACCCATACTGTTCAACATCTTCATTAATGATGTGGACACTGGAGTCAGAAGCGGACTGGCCAAGTTCGCCGATGACACCAAACTTTGGGGCAAAGCATCCACACCAGAAGACAGGCAGGTTATCCAGGCTGACCTGGACAGGCTCAGCAAGTGGGTGGACGAGAATCTGATGGTGTTCAATGCCGATAAATGCAAGGTTCTCCACCTTGGGAAGAAAAACCCTCAGCATCCTTATAGGCTCAGCAGTGCTATGTTGGCTAGCACTATGGAAGAAAGAGACTTGGGGGTCATCATTGACCACAAGATGAACATGAGCCTGCAATGCGATGCGGCGGCTAGTAAAGTGACCAAAACGCTGGCTTGCATCCATAGATGCTTCTCAAGCAAATCCCAGGACGTCATTCTCCCCCTGTACTCGGCCTTAGTGAGGCCGCAGCTGGAGTACTGTGTCCAGTTTTGGGCTCTACAATTCAAAAAGGACGTGGAGAAGCTTGAGAGAGTCCAGAGAAGAGCCACGCACATGATCAGAGGTCAGGGAAGCAGACCCTACGATGACAGGCTGAGAGCCCTGGGGCTCTTTAGCCTGGAAAAGCGCAGGCTCAGGGGTGATCTGATGGCCACCTACAAGTTTATCAGGGGTGACCGGGAACGTTTGTTCACCAGAGCGCCCCAAGGGATGACGAGGTCGAATGGTCACAAACTACGACAAGATCGTTTCAGGCTGGACATAAGGAAGAAATTCTTTACTGTCCGAGCCCCCAAGGTCTGGAACAGCCTGCCACCGGAGGTTGTTCAAGCGCCTTCATTGAACACCTTCAAGATGAAACTGGATGCTTATCTTGCTGGGATCCTATGACCCCAGCTGACTTCCTGCCCTTTGGGCAGGGGCCTGGACTCGATGATCTTCCGAGGTCCCTTCCAGCCCTAATGTGTATGAAATCTATGAAATAAATATAAAAACATTCCTAGCTTTAATTTTGAAAGGGCTCAGCAGCCATACCAAACTACTGACCTGCAATACCATCTCTAGCCAGTGGTTAGGTGAATTCTTTAAAGAGGTCAGTAAGCACTTCTACCATTCCTACCCCAAATATCTGAACTCTAGAAAATATTTTCACTAAAACCAAAAGGGAATGAAACTCTGTCTTCCAGGTTAGAAAAGTACAAAACTAAAACAAGGAAATGAAGAATCAAGAGATTCCATGCAACATTACAAGAGGTCAATATAGAGAAGTAATGTTATTCATGTCTAGACTTTTTCAGCTATAAACCAAAATATTCTTCAAATATTTTAGTGCGATAATAATGATTTTAATGCAAAACCTTTTTATAGTGCAGAATGCATTTTTATTTTAACTTTGTTCAGTGGTGTGAAACATATGGCCTGCAGACCAGATCTGGCATATAGAGCCATATTATCTGGCCCACGGGTTGCTGGACCAGCCCCACACACTGGCTACATCCCCACATGCTGCCTGCAGCACATGGGCTTGACCTGGAGCCACATACTTTCCATACCAAACTGGACTGGCCTTGCATGCTGGCTCTAAGGCCGATTTGGATCAGGTCATGCCAAAGCCAGCACACAGGGCTGGTTTAACAGAACACTACATACAGGATGCACCCCATGCCAGTCCCTTGTGCAGCACATGCCACATGCAGCGCACACAGCTTGCAGCCCAAGCTAGACTCAGAGCTGAATGCAACACAAGGAAACTGCAAAGTGTGCTGCCTGCAGTGCCAGCTTTAGCCCATACACCACAAGCAGTGCACACCCTGCACGTCAACCCTGTGGGCCACATTCACAGTGAGTCCCAGACTGGCATGTGCTATGCATGGGCTGGACCCAGTGCTGCAGGCATTGAACAGTGGCCAAGTCCCAGTCCAACCCAAAGAACCTCACAGGGCCAAATAAATTTGACACTGCTACCTTACCTTATGTATACGAGTTATATGTAAAACTGCAAACCTTGAACCTCAGAAGGCTGAGTCAAAAGGAGGCACTGATTTCAGAACCATTTTCTTGATGGACTTACATTTTGATCATGTGGACAGCATTTTAAAAGAGGTTGTTATGCTACCTCCCCTGGACCCTGATCCCAACTACTTTGAGGAGTCTCTCTCCCATTGACAATACATGGCTACATCCAGATGGTGAATTTTTCAACCCTAGCAGCAATGCCTTCAAGCACATGGTGCAGCTCCAGAAGGCTGCCTTCTGAACAGTGTTTGCATGGGCAGGTTAATGGACAGTGCTAATTAGCCTAGTCAAGTGCTACACAGAGGCTACTACACTGTTTCTGGCTCAGTAGGCAGCCCACTGGGAGCACTGCTGCATGCTTGAGATGTTCATTCCTACCATTTGTGACAGCAAGTTGATCACAAAGGCATGGCCATGACATGCCTACCTAGCAGTATTACTGCAAAAAGAAGAGTGCAGCAACAAAGCACTTAGCACATTGTTACCTATCATAAATTGATTTAGGTAACTGCTTGCAGGGACACACTGTTAGCAGTGTGACCAAACAGCTCTGCACAAACCATCACTGGGTCCAAGGACCATCATTTGAGAATATGCCCCTAAGGAGTTTTCCCAAAGGGCACAGCAGGCTATATTTCAAGAAAAGAAAGATTTTAGGTAGAGAAGAAGGTCAGGTTGCAATTTATTCTGCCCAAGAGTTTCTCTCTCTATTGTAGTAAACTACTCTTGAAGTGGCCTGCTTCACTGGTATCCCCAAAGCAGAGAACAAATCATGTAAAAACTAGAAGACACCATACAGGAGCCTAAAGCATTTCTAAAAAGACAGGCAAAATGGATTAATCCAAGTGGTCACTTCTTATAACTGAGCTAAAATGTAAATTTTGATTGTAAAAGAAGACAGCAAAGGCTGCCAACAGATCTGAACATTGGTGCAACTTTTATAGAATAAAAGGGTTTTTTTCCTTACCTACATATATTTTCCTTGTGGGTTATCCTGCCTGGTTTCAAAATGCCAACATAAGTTTCCTTCAGCAAGGAAGTTAAAAAGGAATGGACACCTCAGGATACTGTCATTTCTATTTCTATCATATGGGCATCTGGAAAACTTTTGCTGTTTTCTCTTTCCAGCAGGACAATCGCTTGTCTTCTTAGACTTGAGTAATGAAATTGATTCTTACAGTAGCAGTGCTAGCTAAAATAAGCTATATTTTCACTTTCACAGAAACTGAAAATCCTGGTATTTTGACACCAGGTACTTCAGCCTTGCCAGTTGCACAAATTATTTTTTTGTAGAGTTAGAGTGCAATTACTCTTTAGTACTATCCCCAAGACATGTTAACTTCTAAAAAAAAGCTTACATATTTCACTATATTATATATTTTTACATGTTATATAAACTTTTGTACTAGGGTGGTCTTATTATCAAGAGAAGATCATAGACAATTCATGTTGCTTAAAATTAGTTCAACACAGACTTTTCCCTAAATGTCAATATTGGAAATCAATAGTTGAAAATAATAACTAAAAATTCCTTTATTGTCAATTGCTCAGTATTCTCTCAAAAAGTTATGACTTCGCTGAACTCTCCAGGCACTGTAAAGAACAAGGAAAAAAACCCTTGCCATTTTAAAGCAAAAGGAAAAATAAAGGTGTACTACTACTCCTCATTTTGCATGCCAATTTTAAGAACCATCAGTAGACCACTTCAAGCTGCAAATCACTGAAAGTTAAATTTACCTATTACTAAATTATCATTGTAATAGGTATTGTGAGATCTGTAAACGTGTTGAATGAGCACATGCGAATATAAAAGTTACTGCTGAATCTGTTAATGGCAATTAATTCATACTTTATGTTTACAGGCAGTCCTCGACTTACGACTTTGAGTTGTGAGGAAACTCACTTGTGACGTTTATAAATTGACACCTCATGTCAACGTTCCGAAGTGGGTTTCGTCTTTATAACGGTCAATATGCGTGCAGCTGGTAAGTTGTGGAACGGGAGGGGGGAGGGGCTAATCAACACCCCCTGCAGTGAAGGAGGGACTAGGGCAATCATTGCCCAGCCCTGGGTGGGCAGGCGCAGGGAGCGGGGGGGCAGCAGCTCCTGCCGCCGCCACCCT
>NW_005842627.1:242512-244408 GCF_000455745.1 Alligator sinensis | reverse complement strand
GGGGGGGGGGGGGCCGCTCCCCCCGCCACTGCGCGCCACTTGTCCAGAGGCAGCTCAGAGGCTCCACCCTGTGCCCGTCCCAGCTGAGCGAGCAGTGGGAGGGTATGGGGGGTAGGGGGTGTATGCTCCCAGATCTGGACAGGGCAGGCAGCAGAGCGGGGGCTATGGGGGGCTGCAGTGCAGCTCCGTGCAGCCCTGGCCTTGCCCGCCCCACCCCATGCAGATCTGGGGGCACACACCCCCTCTCAAGCCCTCCTGGACCAATGGCGGGAGCAGTGGTGGGAACCACTAGGTCGAGCTGCCAGACAAGCAGTGCACAGCAGCAGGAGCCGCCACCCACCCCTCCCCACAGGGAGCGTTGATCTGCACCCCCTCACCACAGGGGGCATTGATCTGCCCTCCACCACGCCCCTTCCCTTCCCTTCCCTCCCCCCTTCCACCACTTACCAGCTGCACACAGTATCAACCGTCATAAAGGAACCAATTCCCCATTTGTAACACTGTTCCTATGGAAAAATTGGTCCCGACTTGCAACGTTTCAACTTAAAACATGGTTTTCAGGAACCAATTGCATCATAAGTCCCAGGACTGCTTGTATAATACATTCTGGCAGCGCTCTTTCCCACACTTGTGGTTGGAGCCATTTATTTCTGAACTCCCTTGGACAAACATAACAGGCCTTACATACCTCTTCAAAATCATCGCTGACCCACAAAGGAATAGGTGTTCCCCAGTATCGGTTTCTGGATATAGCCCAGTCACGGGCTTCTTTCAACCAGTTGCCAAAACGCTTCTCTCTCACAAAGTCAGGAACCCTGCAGTGAAAATTAAAAACAATTTGCTTATTAAATCTGACCAAAGGCTTCCAGGAGGATAATAGGCAACTGCCATACTCATACCACCATTTTAAACTGAAGTGATTAACTGTTAGAATTTGGCATGCTTGGACTAGTGCAGTGATATAAAATTAACAAGAAACTTTAATCATTTTCTTTTTGGCTTTTGGAAAAAAAAACTATTATTATTTTTGTCCTTCCTTTAGATTTTCAAATGGATTGTATGAGTGCAAGAGTATTTATTATTCAAAGTAATTTTCTTAAGATCTGTATACAGTTCGACTAAACATATGGATATCTATTGTACCTGAGCAGAAGGTAACTGGTATGTTTACTGCTTTCTTAACTCCTGGTTGCCTTAACTCCTGCTAGTAACTTTTAAAATAAGACTAAAAAGCATTCTCTCTCCTCTACCATAAAAAATGTCTTAAATAAAAATAAGCTGATACTACTTACAGATTTTTCCCAAAACATCAATGGTTTCGAGTTTTGTTTTTCTCATGCATTAACATCTTGTATCAGAGCCATCATACAATGCTACATACAGACATTGTGGGCAGCTGTTTAGCATTCAGTCATTTTCTACCTTCTGGGTCAAGGTACCATTTACATCATCATTGTATGAGATACTGTACAATTTGTGTTCTTGAGAACAAACGAAGTTCTGGACTAACAGATTCTTGAACAAAGCAATGGCTTTCCCTTACTCTCAGCACAGCCACTAATTCTTCCCACCCCCCCCCGCAAAAAAAGTGTAACCAGTGGCAGTACTGCTTTTAGACTTCACTTGTTTCACGTCATTAATGGGCTTTAAGAGTTGTTTAACTACAAATTCACAGAATTCAAAGATGATGAAAGCCTCCAGGAAAGACTACTTGGATATGCTAAACAGAACGTTGGTTAACTAGCGATTGTTCATTTTCTGTGAAAATGAACACAGTGTTTAATTCAATCCAAGTATCTGTGAAGCACCTGGGATAACACTTTTTCTTGGACAAGTTAATTTGAGTTAATTGCCTTTCATCCCAGGAAAAAGTTGGCTTCCATCCCAGGAAAGAGT
>NW_005842627.1:235238-241007 GCF_000455745.1 Alligator sinensis | reverse complement strand
TGAGTTCAGCCTTGTCCCCCCTGTCCGTCACCAATTGCTTCTGCCCATTTAGTAGGGGTCCTATTCCACCCTGGGCCTTCCTTTTACTCCCTATATATCTAAAAAACAATTTTTTGTTATCCTTTACTTGGGATCCCATCCTCAGCTCCATGGTAGCTTTGGCCCAGCTAACTGCCTCCCTACAAGTGCAAGCAGAGGAGGTATACTCCTCTTTGGTAATCTCTCCCCGTTTCCACTTTTTATATGCTCCCCTTTTAGTCCACAGGCTGCCCTGGATTTCTCTGGTCAGCCAAGGAAGCCTCCTGGCCCCTTTCCCTCTTTTTCCTCACATCGGGATCGTCTCCCTCTGTGCCGGAAGGATCATTTCCTTAAGGTTGATTCCCATGAGTCAGAATCAACTCAAATGCAAGGTCATTTTTTAGCCCCAAGCTTCAGAATCTTTCAGTATTACTAAAAGCTATTAAAAATAATAATGTTGCACTGAGATGTACTGTTTTAAGACAAATTTTATACATAAGCAAATTAGATTGTTAAAATAATAGCAGCATAACAAAGTTGCAGATATAAACCTATCCAGAATTGCCTGGCCTTTCAAATTACATTAAGACTAATGTTTAAAAACACCTACATAACCCTAGAGCCTAAATTCTGAAAAGACAAAGGCGGTTAGAAACTTGGCAGCCAAACATCTTTAAAAATATGCCATAAATATTTATAAAATTTCTACTATCCCTGAGTTTATCTGAGTCCCACAAAAGCACCACAGTGCAGGTGCTCCTTTAGCTCTACTCCCCAACACTCATCCAACTATTTCAGACTAGAAGCAGCTAAGTAACTATTTACATATTACCCAAATGTCTGCAACTCAAAAAAGCCTTTGCATGTACAGAAGTTAAAACATTCTATATCCAGATGTATACAAAAAACAAAACAAAACTTTCCTTTTCTTGATCTAAGAGACTTCACTATTAAAGTGTTAATGAAGCAGAAATTGCACGACTTGATAATCAATACAAAGATTTGCTGATGAGTTTCAACTGCTGACGGCTTTAAGAGTTATAAAATGAGAGAAACTAGATTATAATATACTTCAAATACCTTAGTCTGAATTTTGATTACACGTGTTTATATAATTCGTTAAAAACATACACACTCCCAGGTTTGCTCTTTTTATACAACGTTGAGGCAAACAAATTGAGCAATTGTATCAGCAATTGCTCAAATTGAACAATCATATCAAGAAGTACAATTGCTGATGGGCTTATTCATCCAAATGCAATCAAACGCCATACAGGTTTCCCTTGCTTTATGCTGTACATACATTCCTGGAAAATGGCGCAAAACTCAAATTTGTATAAAGCAGT
This sequence comes from Alligator sinensis, assembly GCF_000455745.1. Classification (NCBI taxonomy): domain Eukaryota; kingdom Metazoa; phylum Chordata; order Crocodylia; family Alligatoridae; genus Alligator; species Alligator sinensis. Next base: position 239,643 of record NW_005842627.1, on the reverse strand, counting down.
GGTCACCAACCACCTCCCTCAGCTCAGCAGGTCAGTTGGTGGGGAAGGGAAGAGGCGGAGGCTCAGGAGGCACATGCAGCGGGGCTCGGGGCACAAAGCCCAGCCAGCAGTGGGAGCCGTACACAGATGTGGGGGTTGCCCCAGCAAACCTGGGGCAGTGCCAGTCGATGAAGCTCTGAGGTAGGTAGCAGGACTGGAACAGGGGCAGGCCCCGCACAGCCGACGTGGGATGGGGGACGGAGCCACAAGCAGCCTCTCTGGGGGGCACATGCCCTTGGATCTGCCCGCAGAGCGGGATGGGCTGTTCCCAATCAGGTTGTGCTCGGGCCTGGCAGCAGTAGTGGCACTACGAGCAAGGCCACAAAGAGGGGCTAGAGCTCCCCTCAACCCCTGCTTCCAGAGCCGCAGCCACCCACCCCAAGCACAGAGCAGGCCAGACCCGGCGAGAACAGTCTGGTGCAGCCTCGCAGCCCACAGCTGCAGCCCACCCTCCCCCTGACCCTCATGTCCTGGGGAGGAGGGGGCAGGGAAGAAGGAAAAGGTTGTGCCAGGCTGTTCCCACCGGGCCTGCCCCGTGCTGCACTTACAGTGGGCAGCTGTGGCTCTGGGAGCGGGGGTTGGAGGGGCTACAGCTCCCCTCCATGGCCTTGCTCACAGCACCACCACCAACCTGCCTGAGCACAGCCCGGCAGGAACAGCACACAGCCCATCCCACTCCACCCCACGGGCAGATCTGGGGGCACATACCCCCATGCCCTCCAGGGCTGCATCTCCGCCCTCCTCATGTCCCCAGATGAGGCACTCGCAGCTCCGTCCCCTTCCCACATCAGCTGTGCTCCCTCCCTCACCGCTGCTGGGGGGAGGGGCAGATCGAGGCCCCATCAGTGTGGGAGTGGGGACTAGGGCTGGGACCTCAATCTGCCCCCCCGCCCCCCATGGCCCTTTCCCTTCCCCTCCCCACAGACTTATCAGCTGGTGGGGGGGGTACATCTTAAGTTCCTTTTAAATTCCAAATGTGATCTCTAGCCTAAGACGGTTGGAGACCACTGGCACAGAGGGAGCCCACTTTACAACGTAACAAATAGGGATACATTTCAAGACCTAAACTGTACTGACTCCCAAATCCATTTCTATCACTTTTACAAGACAGTGTGTGTATCACTCTCACAATGCATCACACAAAACAGCTGACTGTGGGCTTCCACCACACCCAACATGTAAGAGTGAATTTACCTTGCATATAACAAATTTTTGGTAGCACTTAACTTGTTCTTTCAGTATGTCATTTTGTCTTTTTTTTTTTTTTAAGCTTTCCTACCAGTCTCCAAAAGTCACCTTCCATGACCTCATTTATAGTTTCTTATTTGTAACAGGAATATAAGTAACTCTGGCTGAAACAGCTTAAAGAAACTTAGCATTTACGCGTTTATTTGGTATTAACTTGCTTGCATTGAAATTTTTAATTTTAAGCAGGCTTTAGCTATTACTTTAGAGCTGGGACTTACTGCTGATACACTTCATGGTGACCTTAACAAACCCTCTCTTCACTCATCAGTGGAAACTGTATTAAAAACATTAGCATTTTACCAACTAACATGGAAAACTTCTTTTAACAGTGCTTTTAAACTAGTTTCCATTTTTTAGAGGTTGTTAGACAACACAATTAGCTGAAATGATGAGTGTTATTTACCATGGCTAGGAGCTAAAATAATCTTCTGGTAACATTAAAATTCTAAGGGTTTTCATTTTCTTCTTCAAAATGTAAACAAAAAAATTAAAGTCTCCTTGCCCCATTGTTTCCCTCCCCATCCCTACCCTTATGGTTACACCTCCAGGAAAGCTTAAATCATTTAGAAATTGTCTCTTTCCTTGGCCTACAAAAAGACATGAACATTTTTCTTTTTGTAGGGAAAATGTCATTGCCCAGTGCAACATTAGAAAGCAATTTATATTCAATGGATAATATTAACTTATAGCAAAAGCATGTTACCCTTTTGGGTCAACAGCATGCAAGTGCAAAAGATAGAATAAAATAAAAGGACTGTAACCTATGGACTGAAGCACAATAGGAATTCATCCCTATAGTACTTAGCAAACAAATGAGGAAATGTGTTTGTTCTTAAGGAAAACTTCGCTTTTCAATGACTCGGGTATAACAATACCACTTTCGTACACTGTACATATATTGTAAAGTCTATCGATTGAAATGGGTGAAAACTTCTACAACTACGCCAATGGAAACAAATAAGCAAAAATCTTCCCAATCACCCGTCATACTCCTAAATTGGAACCCTGTCCCTTTTATTTGGCTTCAACAGAATTGACTGGCTAATACATGTCAGAAAATACCAAGAGCATCTTCTATTTCAATCTTTTACCAGGATTTGATATCGGACACTGAATAGTCCAAACATACCATAACACTATTTGTCCTCGATGCTGTAACTAGCAGCAGCTACATTGAGTTAAAACTATTAAGCTTTCTGCCTGGCCTTCTAGCCATATACTCTTGCTATTACATAAAGGAAAAGTCCACTAACTACAGTTTAACCAGGAAAAAAAAAAAAAAAATCAAGATGGACCCTGTAGAAAACTGCTCTACTGTTCCATTCACAAAAACCACCTAAATCCACCTATTAATCACCTTAGCTTTAATCAGAAGGTTTTCCCTGCTCTTGCTAGCATCTTGGGAAGTAAAGATAAACTGATGTCAGTTCTTCATAATCTGTCCTTAAAAGGACAGATAAATAAGGCCTCATTCATTTATTATTTTCCCCTCCATCCTGCAGCAGTAGGAGATGGATCACTCTATCACTCCATGGTGCCCCCCTAAATCTCTGCTCATCAGATCATCAGCTTCAAGTCTTGTTTACACAACTTCCTAAGCCATCCTTCCATCCATATTTCTCACCAGGGTTCAGCAACATACAACACATGGGGAAGATCCAACCAACAGAGCTATTGGATCTGGCCTGCAGACATGGGGCTTCAGCAGTGAAAAAGGGCACATCCCCTGTGCTGCAGCTGGAAGAAGCTGCTCCAGCCTGTGGGCCAGAATGAAAAGGCTAACCACTGCCTTAAACTAACCTGTGTCTTTGAGGTCACAAAAAAAAATATTGTGAAATGTGGCTAATACTGCCAAAGTTGAAGATTAAGGCCTATCATCTCTCAAAAGAGGCCAGCCACAAAGAGAACATTATACAGTAAAATATCTGCTATCTGGTATTTAACCAACCAGAATACTCCATTAACTAGAGTTTCCAGCCAGCCAGAGGGACATGGTTGGGACGGGGGGAGAGGAAACTGCGGGGGAAAGCATGTATGCAGCAGCTGCTGCTGCCACCCAGCACCTTAAGCCGCTGCCGCTCTGTGTGCAGCCACCGCCACCACCCCAACTCCACATTATCTGAAAACTTTGCCAGGCTATTTCAAGTAACCAGAGTTTTTACTTAACAGGCAATCCCCTTACTCTGGGGATGCCGGATAACAGAGATTTTCATAGAATCATAGAAGTAGGGTCGGAAGGGACCTTACAGATCTTCAGGTCCGCCCCCCTGCCTCGGCAGGAAGAAAACTAGGCTCAAATGACCCCAGCCAGGTAGGCATCAGGCCTCTTCTTAAAGACCCCCAGGGTAGGATCCAGGGTCCCTCCCCCCTCCCCTTCCAGCCCCTTGGAAGTTGGTTCCAGATCCTAGCCGCCCTAACTGTGAAGTAGTTCCTACGAATGTCTAATCTGAACCTACTTTCCAACAACTTGTGGCCGTTATTCCTTGTTATCCCGGGGGGCGTAGGGGAAACAAGGTCTCTCACAAACCCTTCTGGTCCCCCCTACTGAGTTTATAGACAGTCACCAGGTCCCCCCTCAGCCTTCTCTTGTGAAGGCTGAACAGGTTCAGGTCCCGTAACCTCTCGTTGTAGGGTCTGCCCTGCAGTCCCCGGATCATGCGGGTGGCCCTCCTCTGGACCCTCTCAATGTTGTCCACATCCCTCCTGAAGTGGGGTGCCCAGAACTGGACACAGTACTCCAGCTGTGGCCTGACCAGTGTCGTGTAGAGGGGGAGGATTGCCTCCTTGGCCCTACTTGAGATGCACCTGTGGATGCACGATAAGGTCCAGTTAGCCCTGCCGACCATGACCTTGCATTGTCGGCCCATGTTCATCTTGGAGTGAATAATGACTCCAAGATCCCTTTCTGCCTCCATGCTCTCAAGAGGGGAGTTTCCCATCTTATAAGTGTGCTGCTGGTTACTACTGCCCAAGTGCAGCACCCTGCACTTGTCCGTATTGAAACGCATCCTATAATTTTGTTAGCCCACTCCTGCAACCTATCCAGGTCTTTCTGCAGTATCTCCCTCCCTGCTAATGTGCCCACCTCACCCCAAATTTTGGTATCATCAGCAAATTT
>NW_005842627.1:232114-234089 GCF_000455745.1 Alligator sinensis | reverse complement strand
TTGAAGTTGGCCCTCTTGAAGTCTAGGGCTACCGCCTTACTGCAGGCCCTTGTCACCCTGCACTGGATGATGAATTCCAGCAAGCGATGATCGCTATCACCCAGGTGGTCAAGGACCTGGAGCCCCCTTACCAGATCATTGCCTGTGGCCAGGACCAGGTCCAACAGGGCATTTCCTCTGGTGGGACTGTGCACCTCCTGGGTTAAGTGGAGGTCCTGTATCTCAGCCAGGAACCTCCTGGAACAGTCCAACCTGGCTGACTGCTCCTCCCAGCAGATGTCCAGGTAATTTAGATCACCCATGACAACTACATCCCTTGCCTTAAGTGCCTCTGCAAGCTGGCCCGAAAATTCCCGGTCTAGCTCCTGCCCTTGGTTGGGGGATCTGTAGTAGACCCCCATCGTTACACCCCTCTCCCCATGACCCCCTTGTATCTTGACCCAAAGCACTTCAGCTTGCCCCTCCTCCGACCCCATTTTGCTGGCAGAGGATGTGAATTGCTCTTTGACAGAGCGCCACACCCCCTCCCTTCTTTCCCACTGCCCAATCCCACCACGTTTCTGTGATCCCTACTACGTCTGGGTTTGAACTGGCTATTCTGAGGGCAAGTTCCTCCTGTTTATTCCCCATACTCCGAGCATTAGTGTAGAGGCACCTGAGGCCTTCTGAGGGTGCTCGTGCCTTCCTCCCACTCCCAGGACAGTTGTGGCCTCCTGCTCCTCGGACGTTTATACTTACCTGTGCTTCCCTTCCTCTTGTCACCCTGCGTGCTGGTAAAGCATCCTCTCCACTCGAAGCGGCCCCTTCCCCCCCACTACTATTTTACTGTAGTAGGAAATAAGTCACGATATATTCTTTGGCATGTCTAATACTGATGCTTTTCACAAGTCACAACATACCAGCTGTGCTGAATTTCAGCCATTTATATAACCTATATATGCTCCAAAATCCTTTAGTTATATTCTATGATTCTATATGATGATGATGATAATGATCATGATGATGATTGTCATGAGAAAATGATGTAGCAGGTACTTGATACAATTACCAGCATACCTCAACTTACATCTAACAGCTCAGACAATGACAGTTTAGGTCTCCCAACATAACAATGGCCACATTAGAGCATCAGGTACTTTTGATTTAAGTTAAAACCTCATAAATCATTGCCTTTGATTGGGACCTAGAAGTGATCCAGCTGCAATTTCCCATCCAGTGCGATCTGTTGGAAACAGGTTTTTTCATCTCCCTGATATCATGTAATTTCTGCATCATTTTTGACCTTCAAAATTCTCTCCAAAATGACACTGTTAGGATTTCATTTTTTTTTTTAAACGTTTAGCAAGGTTAAGGAGAATGCCATCTCAGCAGGATATGAAACTCTTGACTCATGTTTTTAGAGCAGTGTTGGATAACAGCAATTTCTACTTTCTTGGCAACCCAGACAGTATGTTAAATAGGGAGGCACCACAGAGATGTTGGGGGCCAATTCCGATAGCTGATACTCGAGGCATATCAGCCGATACTAATCTGATTTCTGATACCAGCTGGAGGAAGCTGCAAGTCCAGTGTGGTGGAAGGCGAGGGGGGAAAGGAATGGGTGTGGGGGGGCAGATCAACACCCCCACGGTGAGGGCAGGGCAGGCACTGCCCAGGTGGGGCGGGGGTGGCATGGCTCTCGCTGTTGCTTGCAACCCAGGAGGACATGGGGGGGGGGTGCCCCCTGGATCTGTTCAGGGAAGGGCAGGTTAAAGGCAGGGCAGGCTGAAGCTGGGGCTGCCCAGGACTCTTCTTGGTGGGGGCTGGTCTTGGAGCAGGTGCTGGCGGCACTGAGAGGATGCTGCATCCACCCCAAATTTCCCCACCACTCCAGTCCCAGCATCACTGCCTCCAGCCATCCAGCGCGCCTCCAGCTCAATGCCCAACCTCCACCCACTCTCTGGGAAAAGCCGGGGCAGCGCCGGGTGGCTGGCAA
>NW_005842627.1:224479-231910 GCF_000455745.1 Alligator sinensis | reverse complement strand
CCCCACAAACCCCTTCTACCACACCGAGCTGACTAGCTGCAGGCAGGTCTCCACACTGCCAAGCTCTTTTGGCTGCCTGACTGTGTTGCAGCTGTGCGCAGCACAAGCATTTATCGGCCAAATTATTGGCCCCATCAGGCCAATATCCAATACAGCAAATTTTCTTTATATTGGTACCAATCTGATATCTACATAAACTTCCACACAAACCCCTTCTACCACACCGAGCTGACTAGCTGCAGGCAGGTCTCCACACTGCCAAGCTCTTTTGGCTGCCTGACTGTGTTGCAGCTGTGCGCAGCACAAGCATTTATCGGCCAAATTATTGGCCCCATCAGGCCAATATCCAATACAGCAAATTTTCTTTATATTGGTACCAATCTGATATCTACATAAACTTCCACTTGTATACTATTTCAGAAGTTGAACAGCTGTGAAGAACTGAATTTCAGTAGAGAAACTGAAAAAGTGATATGACTTAGCTAAATCAGATTTTGAATCTACAAAGATTTTGAGTGGACCTACCTCAGTTTATATATACTAAGCCAAAAAAACCTCTCTCCTGTTCTTTATCCTCAAACCTTTTAACAAACAGCTTTTTTTCAACCCTCAAGCACGTTTTGACTGCTTGTTTTTTCTATTCTCACAATTAAATTATAACTGAAGAATAGCCTTACTCCTGCTGTGTTAAAAGGTTCCACACAGGTTTGTTCTCCCTCTTTCACTGCCTTGATTCTGCCTTTCCCCACCCCCAATCCTTTTCACAAGTGAAGAGTCTAATGCCAAAAATTCCAGTTGGCAAACAAGCAAGGCAGAAAGTACAAAGACTTATAAAATCCTTCAAATGCTATCTTAGTCAGCTAAGCTCCAGAGGAAAAATATTTTCCTTATCTTTCAAGTACGACAGATCTCGAGGATATAAACCAGATAAGATAGAAGGGTTTCAGTCACAAAGTATGGATTAACACTACAGTAATTAAAATAGATAATCAACACTCCTGGTGATAGCTTGCATCCCTATGCAGAAGTATTTTGGGGGAGGAATATCATTTAGAAAAAGGACTGGTCTTTTGGTTTTTAATCCTTCCACCCCGAAAGAGAGATGGACAGGGGGTAAAGGAATACCAACAAATCCAAAATAAGGAAATAAAAACTAATCAACAGGCAGACTATGACAGCTGTTCCTTTCTTGTAAATGTATTCCAAAGCATTCTACAGTACTCAAATTGCAATTCAAAATACTGATTTAAACTCATTACTCTACTCCACAGATGTGGACTGCAGCACTAAATGAGTTTGTTCACCTTTCTTTCTTCCTCTCTATATGGGATACAGAACTATTGCCTTATAACTATTATTTCCATGTCTTTCTATAGACACCAATGCAAATATTTAAGTACAGAGTGTGGGGGCCGAGAGGGGGACCGAGGATCGGGAACGCTAGCTGGGGTTGCGGCTGCGATCCTGTGACAGGCAGATGGGTACTCTCTATCACCCGAGCGGAATTAGGCACAGATGGGACACACATCAGTTGGAAAAAACAGAGATGGCTTTACTTACACTGTAGAGTCGTATACAGCGCAGGCAAGAAATGACTTCACACTTCTATCATAGTTGCAACAATTCTAATCTCTAGTTACTAATCGAGGAGCTCTTGTAGACCGGGTAGCTCAGGTCTAACTCGGGCATGCAACACGGAGGATACATTGTAAGGCTTCGGCGACGGGGAGTTGTTGGCAGGTGATCAAACTGCCAGAGTTCCACTCCAGGGGGAATCGCGGAGTTCTCCAACTAGGGCGAAACCGCCCCTAACCTTTTATACGGCTAGCGAGCCAATTGCCAGCCGCCACGTGGGAATAATTTAACATCGGCCAATCGTGTTATGCAAATCTGCATATCCTCAGCGGGAACTCTATCCCCGCCGGAACTCTTCACCATGCCGAGAATTCCCCTGCCTTACCATGCCTTGTGCTGGAAAGTTCCACTGTGTCGAGGCACTGATCCAAATCAGCTCTGACACAGAGTACCAAATACGGCTGTATTGCCACAAAACAATATTAAATGTTATCTGAAATTACACGTCTAATTATATAACTTTAAAATGGAGTGTATATTAATTTTCCCTCACTTGTTGTCAACCATTTATTTTTATTCACCATGTTTTTCTGAAAGCCACAGTAAGATAACTTTCTCAATATGGTTTCCCTATGACAGTTCTTAATTTTTACAAATCTTTGGGGATTATGGGCCACCTGAAAGACTTGCATTTTTTAAATTGTAACTGGTTTAAAGTTATTTTATTTCATGCTTGAAATTAGTCAAAGAGAATTATCTTAAGTTTAAGAAAAAGAGCATAAATGAGAATTGAGCTACTGCAGAAATGTTCTTCCTTTTCTAGAACTCAGATTAAAGCTTAGACCTCAAGTGCAAGTGTGTTCCTGGTTCAACTCCTCTGCTATTATTTGGTAGGATACAAATTATCCACCCATCACACCCTAAAAACAGGAACCAAAATGTAAGTTGCCTGAAGCCACAAAAAAAAGCTAGCAGAGCAGCACATATTACCAAGTAAATATTATTAGGCCTTCAGTTGTACAAAATGAAGTTTTACTCATAACACCTGAATTCAAAAACGTTTTGGATAAAAAAATTTTTTTTTTAATTAGGTCAAATTTATTACAGGATTTTTTGGAAGTGTACAACTTGGCTTTAAAAATTAAAATCTTAAATCTTCTTTATGTTAATTTATCCTATAATAATCCTCACTCAGTCAGCCTCAAATTGATTTTTAATGGTTTTAATTCAAAGAGAAAAATAGATGATTACTCATGCCCTTTAGACACTAATTAGGTCCAATATATACCTAATTTAGTTGCTTAGTGGGGGAACTGATAGTAACAGGAAGAAAGAAAGAGGAAAAACTCCATCTTCTGCAAAGACATGCAGAATTCTGAGGGCAAAAGCCTTTCCATCCGTTAACTCACAGATGGCCAATGTTATTATGGCCCATACATCATCTACCCTATGTAAAAAATTAGGGTTGCCACCATGAACAGAAAACTGCATTCTGCCTATATGTTCTCTGCATTCTGCCTATATGTTTAACTCTACCTTTGTTAAATTAATAGTATATTGAATCAGTTGGTATGGCAATGCTTCCCTTCACCCTCTCCTATTCTGGTTCCCATAGCAACAAACATTTCAGAGCATGACTGCAATGCTGCTGCAGACTGCATCACAACCGATATGCTATCAACAATATATAGCAGCTTGATAACTTAAGATCAAGTTCATCTCTCTTCACCAATTTTATGACACTTACACAAAACCCTTCAGAAAAAAAAGAAAAGATATTTACCTTTCATAACCCAGAGACTCTGCTAAGTGCTATTAACATTCCTAATTGGCCCAATGGTAGTAAAAATTGCATGCTGAAGTCATATTGAAGCACATACATACATTCTCTTTAAATGTGCTGACTGCTACATTCAGAAGTATTTTCACACTGTGTTGTTGGTGTATTTCAACATAAAAACATAAAGGCTGCTTGCAGACATTTGAAAAAAAAAAATGGCGCTGAGCCCAGACGCTGCAGAGCCAGGTTGAAGTAACACACTGTTTCTTCCGGTAAAGTGTGGGTTTTTTTCGGGGGTGGAGTTCAAACATCTGTAAGCAGCCAAACAGACTTAGTCTTGTAAGGGAAATGATATTCAACACTTATACGCCGATATGCTAAATCAACTGTGCAGGGACTTGATGTCATAATAGATTAATACATTAAGATTTGGTTTAAACAACATCTTAGGTGCAAACAGAAAGCTTGGTGGTCATCCTTAAAGGAAGAAAAATATTTGCTAATATTTGCCACAACTGCCAACCTCTGCTCAAGCATTTGAACAGGAATTTCAGATAAACTATACTGGAATAAGATGCGCTGGCACAACTGTGGAAGACAAATCTTAAAAGTTCAGCATTAACTGCTATGTATCCAAATACAGCCAGTAATAAAGCACTTTTATATTATCATGCTAATGAGACACAAACATGGGACTACTACTTTTGCAGTAGTCTTTCTTCACGTCCCAGTCTAGATATAAAAAAAAAAAAAATCTGTATTCTTCCCAACAAATGCTACCATCTAGTGTCTGGACTTCTCTGTGTGCTTATAAAACTGGCTACTATAAAAGAAGCCTAATTTCTATCCAGATTACATGAATCCAAGATGTATTAAATTACTGAAAGTAAGCACACGGAGAGACAATACAGTGATCATATTAAAAATTTCAATAAGCACACAATTAAAAGCTGATGAACTAAAAATATTCTACCGTTATCAAATAAATAAAACTAAAAAACATGGCAACTTCTACACTGAAAGAAAAACCCTGTGAAAAGCATCTATTTATTATGATCAGCTAAAACTTTTCTGAATAAACAACAAAAGAGGAATTGTGGGGCTTGTTATTTCTAGAATCAAGTAAATACAGAAAAACCTCTCAAAAGTGAATTCAGTAGTTCACTTCCCCATTTTTAAATCCTTTTAAAAGATCAGTTTAAGTATTACACATAAAAACTACAGTAAGAAAGTTAAATTTTACTGTAGAAAAATTTGAGTCATGCATGAAAAATTAAGATCAGAAATACCATAACACCATTCAACCATAAAGGGAGCTGATCTTGAGGTACATGTCAGTAAGTCCAGCTCTACTACCTGCAAAGTTATGTCCATTTGCACCCACTAACAATTCTGGATTATGGTATGTTTGATTATTTCAGGAATTAATGTGTTGTTGTCCTTTGCGGGCAAAGACTACTGCATCCAGCAAGCAGGGGGGAAATGAAGAAAAGAGAAAAGAAATGGGAAAGAAACAGGGAAGAAGAAAAGAGAAAAGGAGAAAAAGGGAAAAAGGAGAAAAGAAAGAGGAAGGGGAAGGGCGGGGGGCAGGGAGGTGGAAGCTAGGTCGCATGGGAAGGTGGGTGATTTATAAACTCAATCTTTGCTTGAACAATCTGCAGCAGCAGGGGCAGAAAAGCAATGAGGAAGGTAATCAATGTACATACATCTCAATTATCAAAATCATTATGCGAGCAAGATACGCATAAATACCAATTATATTATTGGAAAAATCCTAATCTTTGCACTAATATTTTGCTCTCAATATTTCATTGAAATAGTTCTGAATACAGATTCTGGGACCAGATTTGCTAGATTGATAATCTTCTCTTCAATTTCCTATAATTTAAGGCATTGTGCACTGTTAGGTACTCTAGCCTCTTACCCATAGGTATCTAACAAGATATTTAGGAAGTTCAAGACACTGTTTCCCAAACAGCGTGCCATCAGAAATGAACAGGTGTGCCACAGAATTTTGCCACGGCAATGAGCTACAATAGGTACGAGGATGGGGAATGCTTTAACAGGTGTGCCATGGAAAGTTTTTATTAATGTAAGTGTTCCTTGGGCTTGAAAAGGTTGGGAAACACTGAAGTAAGAGGCTGACAAGAAACACATATACTTCACTTATTCACAACAGATTGCAATAGGTTTGGTGGCCATTCTTCCAAACCCCTAACCTCTTCTGTGTACTCTAACAAGCTGTGTAACTTAACATGCAAGTAGATCACACATTTTATGAGGGTGATTACAGTTTAAGGGGGACAAACAGGTTGGGTTAAGGAGTGAAAGGACCTATGGCTCCAAACACATAATCACATGATGCAGGAGAATTCATAGTTTCATAGTTTTTAGGGGCTGAAGGGACCTTACAGAACACTGGGTCCAGCATTCATTTGTTCTCCTGGCAGGAAAAACACAAAAAAACCCAAAAAACAAAACCTTAGCTGGAGATGCCTGAATAGATGTTTGAATGCTAAGCCCTTGAAGAGCAGAGAGCTTGCACTACTGATGTTGAGCAACCAAGTGGCCTTTGTGCACAGAACTCGCCATGCTGTATCATCTCCCTAAATCCGCCTGGAGACAGGATAGCAACAGTGCACAGGGCAGCCCTAATTGGCTGACCTAGTCTGCTCAGAATCAGCCCGTCTCCCTGCTGCGGGCATTGTAACAGGGACATTCCTCTGCTCCCTGCTCAACTGGAGTAAGACAGTCCAGTGAGTGACATACTGTCTCCCAAAGGGGCAAGGAATAAATAAATAAATAAATTTAAAAAAAAGCACCTTGGATGCTGGAAGACTGCTGTGGCTTCTCCCTGATGAGAACATATACAGACAGCCAACGTCCCAGACTGTGTCCAGACAAGCATGGCTGCATGGTACATGGCACCACAGACCTGTCTGCAGTGCCACACATCGCACATTCAGGCGTTTCCTCTGCTGCTACCTTGCTGCATGAGGGGTTTTTTGGAGAACCAGGGGTTAGAAAGACCCGTGCAGAAAAAAAGTAGGGTGACACACATGGAGAAAGCGCATGCCGCCCAAAACTGGAGCCTGGCCAGCTGCAGCCACACTGCAGCTGCTGGCCAGGCTCCAAGCTGCAGGAGTTACTTAGCTGCAGCTTCCCCAGCCCCCAGGTAAGACGCTCCCCAGGGACAACTAGCAGCGGCACAAGGTGAACCAAACGTCTGCACTCATCTAGATGCAGCCCCAAGAGAAACTCTTCAGGGAGTGATTTAGCTCTGGTTGCTCCCAGGTTCTCTCTTTCCATGAGTGGCCATTTTTGCTCTGAGAGAAAAATCCTAGATGTCTGCACACTTGTGGCTTCTCCTGGGAGAACAGGAACTCTCCAAGGAAAAATTAAGTATCTGGACCTGGTGAGTTAAAACCTCTCTTAGAATGCTGAGTGCCAAAATGCTTTAAAAGCCAAATAAGAAGCTGGACACTCCTAGACTTCTACACACTTGCACTCTTAAGTGAATAAAATGAGAAACAAACTAGAAAAAGCAAAGCACATGTTTACTAAGAATTTTCAAATATTAAACATGATTGATAAATGGTGGTTTTAAAGATATCAACTAAGATGTCAGGCATTAAATACCCCTATTTCAAATGACTGAATGTTCTCATGCTCATCTCATAGGATCTACAAGGTTTTTTGGTTTGTTTGCTTGTTTTTTAACTATTTGCTTTTTCACACCTATGTCTCTCCTTCCATCATCATTAATTTTTCCCCTCTGAAAGGATCTTTTACTTCACAGGTTTGGTAAGCCTAAAAAGTAGTAATTGTGCTAAGTAGTCAAATACAAAACACCTTTGGCCAAACTTCATTCTAGCAGAACCCGTAGGTAATAAAAGGTGAAAGGAAGATACTTTCAACTGAAATCTGCAAGCAACAGTTGAATCTGCACGTCTACTTCCTTCAAATTTATCCATGAATGACGCGTGCCCCTGGCAGCTGGGGGGGGGCACGGCAGCGATGGGAGTGTGGCGGTGACAAGCAGGGGAGCTCCCGCAGACACTGCCAGCAGTTTTTTT
>NW_005842627.1:200309-224358 GCF_000455745.1 Alligator sinensis | reverse complement strand
GGTGGCGACTGACCATCGCCCACAGACGCTGCTGACACTGTCAGCAGCACCTTTTTCTAGGGGTGCACGTGCACCTGTGTGTACCCCCTATGCATCACCCCTGTGTTTATCAATATACAACTATAAATTCCATTGCGAGAAAGTGTTAAAATAATGTATTTGATTTTTATAAGTTTTTTTTGTTGTTCATCAACTCAAATGTAAGTTGGACTTTGAATTCTCTTATAAATTAAGAAAGTAGCCTCGTTTTACAAGTGGGGAAACTAAGGTATTTAGATTAAATTATTTACCCAAAGTTGCATGGAAAATTCAATTCTAGCAATTCAAGACTATTATAGGAGCATGTGGTGGTTTAGTGTAGATTCCTAGAGCTTTTGGATCTCAGCTCTTAGGCTTTCCCTGTTCTGCCCAAACTTATCTGACACCTTTGACAAGGCACAAACAAAACAGTCCAATTCCACTTTGAAAAATTCCAGTGGAAATTTTTCTTTGACAACCAGTAAAATAAATAATCAACCCAACTCATACAAGGGGGTGGAGAATTTTTTTTGGAAAGCTCTGAGCTTGTACTTAAATTCTGAAGTATCATTCTATTTACTATTTCTTTTAGGATACTGGCAGATTTTTTTCAAATTAGCTAGCTTTAAAACCCCACTGGTACAAAAACATCTGTAATAAGCTATCTCATTAAAAAACTAATTAGGTATTCAATTAAGTTATAAAATTTTGTCCAACTATATTCAATCCATTTCATCAAAAGCAACATCTATAAAGAAGAGAAAAACTGTTCTTAAGGGACAGTCTTTTTAACATTAAAAAAGCAACACAGTCATTAAACTAATTTGCAAAGGTCAATTCAACCTAAAAAGGCATTATCTCCAATTCTCCTATTTTAGGACATGAAGAAGCCCTTGAGATCCCAAATCTGAATGTAAAAAGTTAGGCCCTACGCCCATGACCTTATCAATATACCCGATTCACTTCAGCACATATCTTGGTTTTGAGAAGTGGGGCTTATTCATAACTGAACTAATGGAAAATGGGTTATTCACACCTATGAGATCAGGCCCAAAGACTTCATGTAGTGAAGTCATGGTATATAAGACAGACACACTAGATGAACGGGTCTTTTCGAAGAGAGTTTAAAATTCACTTCAACTCTGCTAACATAAGAATTGTTTTTTTAAGAGCTATACCATGTACATATGATTTTTACCCCTCCTTCTCTTTCTTCTTCTACTATGAAACCACACATTGGACAGAGGAACAGATACATTTTACAAAATGTTTGAAAAGGCCAGGTTTCCTTCAGTGATGACTACCACAAAATGAAAGGGCTTCAACTTGCACATTATTTTTGCAAAAAGTTCAGTTAAACAATGGAATGCATTGTCACAATAGGCATTTTTCCTCAAACAACACAAATGACTGCTTTAATAATTACAATGACCTACTGAGAATATCACTTGGAAAACGGGTTGCAAGGAATAATGAGAGAGAGACAGAGAAAGATAGCACTTTCTATCAGCGACTTATGCTACTAGTATACCTTTTCCAAGACAGTTTTTTTCATATTTGGAGATGAAATTTACCACCAATTCCAAACCTCTAGAGCAGGCTTAAGTTAAATCCGGACTGTGAAGATAAAATAGGTTCAAGCGGTGTCTAAATTCTTGTGGGCCTCCTCTGTATCAGAAGAAATGCCATTCTTTGTATACATGCCTTCAAGTTTTACCTTCTCCATACCAAAATGGAAGTTAACAAAAACAAATGCTGTCTTTACCACAGGAACACTGTTCCCTTATGAAGTGGAGTTCATAGGCTCGTCTCTGAGAAGTGTTGTATAAGTTTCCTTTGAGGATCAGGACTGAGAGATTGGAGAGAGAGTGGTTTTCTTGTGAGAAATGTGCCCCCACTGGCAATTGGGTATTCCTGTCTTTGATAGGTTTCCGGTGTGCACTCTTTCTGGTGCACAGTTGTTGTTTGGTCTCTCCTACGTATTTTCCATCAAGGCATTTGGTGCATTGGATGAGATATATTACATTTCTGGAGACTTACAGCTGCACCTCCAGAAATGTAATACATCTCTTCCAATGCACCAAATGCCCTGATGGAAAATACGTAGGAGAGACCAAACAACAACTGTGCACCAGAAAGAGTGCACACCGGAAACCTATCAAAGACAGGAATACCCAATTGCCAGTGGGGGCACATTTCTCACAAGAAAACCACTCTCTCCAATCTCTCAGTCCTGATCCTCAAAGGAAACTTATACAACACTTCCCAGAGACGAGCCTATGAACTCCACTTCATCAACCTCCTGGATACTAAAAATCATGGACTAAATATAGACATTGGATTTATGACACATTATAACCTGCCTGACATCTGACTCCCCAGGTACTTCTCCACTATTCATCCCACTTCCCCCCCCACCCCCGCCTGTCTCACCCATTGACTCCTCAATCTACATTTTCACTGACTACCTGTCTTGTATGCATACCAGCCCAGCCTCTGGCTTCTTTACTTTTCATTCCATCCAGGAAGAGCACACACCAACTGCTGAAACTTCCTTAGCCTGACGAAGGGTTTTTGAACCCAAAAGCTTACTTAATAATTACTTTCCAGCTATTTGGGTTGGTCTAATAAAGGATATCAGATTCACCCAAGGAACCTTGTCTCGTTGAAGTCAAGTCACCCCCTCAAAAAGGCTGCATTTCAAGGGCCCTGAGGCATGTAACACAGAAGCTTTAATTCTCTTTGAGGAGTCAATCACCAAAGTATTGCAGCACTCGAGAACAACTGAAGTAGCACCAAGTAGCACCCAAAATGGGCTCTTCTAATTTTGCCTGCACCCCCCATTCTTTGATAGCAAATTTACTTCCAGTCTTATCTGTTTCTCTCAACCAGGCACTGAAATTAAAGGGTGGGGGGGCACCTCCATCTGACACCTGAATCCTCCTGCCTGCCATCTGACACCTCCAGGGAAGGAATTCTACCTGATCAACACATCAAAGAGCTACTCAGCACAGCTCACAAAGACACTCTCATGGACCCAGAGGGACAGACTTCCATCTCCAGCTCCCTTTTTGCAAAAATGAAGCTTATTTCCTACCTATGGGGATTTTTTACCATCTTGTACCATCTACACTTTTCCCAGAGCCTGACGAAGGGACTTTGATCCCGAAAGCTTGCAGAAAAGGACAATTTTCTTGCCATTTTCCAGTTGGTCTAATAAAAGGTATCATTTTGGAACCAAGAGTTCTAGTTTTTTGTGTCTTTTTGTCTCAGACCAACACGGCTGCCAAGTACACACCCCTTTCATTTCCTAAGTGATTTTTAACCAAACTTCTTATTTTTATCTATCACAGTTTTCACTTAACTTCTTGAGGTTTTAGAAATACATAAAGTACAGCATTTCAAATAACCGTAACTGTCCTGTAGCAACATAATATGGGGGAGACTTTTTCAAAACCATTTCATCCTACCGGGGATTATACATAATAAAATGCCTAAGCCATAATCATATGCTTATTGCATAGTACCACTAAAGGACAGAGTTACAGTTGTCTGGTTGTCCTCAACGAACCTTTCCATGCTTTTACATGTTTGGATTTAAGCTTTATTTGGGCTTTTCCAGGTTTATAAACATGTGGAGCTGAAATAATTGCAAGATACCTTAATGCAGGGTTTGGCAAACTATGGCCTGCTGGCCAGATTATTCCCACAGGGTTTGGCCCAGGGCTGTGGGGCTGGCTTCAGTAGCATTTGGGGAGGGTAGGAGGGGGAAGCAGCAGCTAGGTCCTAGTGCTAGTCTACCTCAGAGCCCAGTTAGGTTGATACTGGACCATCAGTCAAAAATTATGCCAAACACTGCTTTAATGCATTCTATTAAGTAACTGGTATGTCCTAACACTAGCTCCATCTTAAAGTAGATGTTTTCTGGAATGATATACTCAAGCAGAGGCTGTTAGCCTGTATCAACTATATAGGTTATCATTAGCACCAAAAACATTACTTCTATGCTCTCACCCACTTCCTTTTTTTTTTTTTTTTTTTTTTTTTTTTTTTTTACAAACAAACCTCAAATTGGGAATCTGCTCTCAGGTTTATCCATGTCACCATTTCAGTAACTTAGGATATAAAAGAAATAAAGCAGTAATTTAATTGTGTATTACTAAGTATTACTGTATATTACTGAATAAAAATTGAAAGATTAAGAATAAGCAATTCTTAAACTAAAAATATATACAAGATACATTACCAGTAGCATTGAGCATTATTCTCCAACAACTTCTCCACCATGTGCTCTACTCTTACAAACCAGCTTGGCACAGCTTTATATATTAGAGGGGTATCAGATCTGTAGGGGGGGAAAAGAACAAACTTTCAGAAATATGTATTTTAAATGAGTTAACATGCGTCCTTTCCCTGAGTGTGCAACTCCTCTCTCTCCATACACACTATAATAGTTCTTTAGCTAATGAACTGACACGTTATTTTTTTACATAAAAGATGGAAAGTAATTTGCAAGTTACTGTATTTGTTATTCCTTAGAGACCCTCAGAAAAGTGCAGCAGTTTAGTAAGTTTTAATCTAAAAATGTGCAAGAAATTCAAACTATAGTTATGAGTTTTAATTTTATATTCCCATTTACTACATTGCATTTTGCTTATTTTAATGATACAGTAGAATCAGTGTAATATTCTTAAGCCTTCCAAACAAGTTAATGTTATAGTAATTTGACCACACAGAAATGACCTCAACCTTAAAAAGGTATCACACAAAGAAAGCACACTAATGTATGCTGCATTTCAATTAATAGATTTAAATAAACACAACGTAGCAGGGGTACCCGCTACTTGTACGAAAGGGCTCCAGACAACACTGACTTCATAAAAACCTGAAAGAGCATGCTAGGAATAAGCAGAGAGCCTACAAAGGATGGGAAAATGATTAATCAGCAAAGAAAGCTAAAACTTCAAGGTCAAGCAGTATAGAAATAAAGTGAAAAATGCCAGGAGTCCAGATGGATTTACCTAGCAAAGGATATTAAAGAGAAAAAGGTTCTTCACTTTTATTTATAAAGAAGTAGGGCTACAATACATGGTGCAGAAAGGGCAGAAGAACTAGATAATTTCAATGCCAGGATTCTGAAAAAAACAGGCACATAACAGATTTGGTGGCAAGTATTTTTAATACATCCATCACATCAGCGGGGGAGAAAAGTGTTATACAACTGGGGAAAAAACGAGGTCACAGTCATATTTCAGATGGGGAGGAAAGAATAATCCAGACAACTACAGTCCTCGTCTGACTTCAACAGCATGTACGATTTTGGAATACATGTTGAAAGAAAGTAATTAAAAGATGTGACCGTAAAGAAAAGACAAAAAACGCCAAATGGATATACCAAAAACAAACTGTCACAACATTAACCTGGTATCTTCTTTCAATAGGATAGCTGAACAAAGGAAATGGAGCACTTCCTAAGCCAATGGTTCTCATCCTTTTTAGCCTTAAAGCACCCCTCCATAATTTTTCCAAATTTCACAGCACACCAGTTGAAAAAATCACTGAGCTACAGAGATATGGCGGAGTGCCTGGAGGCTAAAAAGGTTAAGAACCACTGATCTAGCTGGTGCCAGGTGACAACAGTGAGAACAGGACCTAACTCTGCTATGCCCTTTCCACTGTCTGCCCCACTCTGTACCCAGTCTGTGCCCAAGGGGCCAAGGACAGGTCCCACCACTGACGCTGCTCTTGTGGGGTCTCACATGATGGCAACTGCTCCTGCAGCCCTCTTGCTGGCCCAGGGAGCATGGGAAGAATTGAGGTAACAAGCCTGATTGCAAGGAGCAGCTCTGATACCATGTCTGCCCATCTGCCAACCCACAGCACAGCACACTGCTGGGAGTGCAGGGGCAGGCAGCACAGAGGCTGAAGGGGCATCCACAGGCACCACTAAGTAACTGGAGCAGGCACTAGGCACTGGCCTGGGGGAGGAGAGTTTTTACCCCTTCATGAAGGGAACAGGCAATGCATCACCCTTAACAGGATCTCACAGCACCCCAGATTGCCATCGCACTCCAGTTGAGAAATTTCTGTTCCAAACTGACATCAAATGATTTATTAAAGTACACCAAAGAAATGATTCGTTATGCTGGACAAGATAAGGTGGACTGGGAGTTGCCTCCAAATAACGCCGAAAGAGGGCTCAATGGAAGTTACTATTAAGAGTCCTGGAGGATCAGACTTGGGGGGCTTGTGACATACCCTGACTCTGGATATGGTCAGGTGTGCCTTTGAGATACGCTCCTGGGGTGTTCTCTCACCTTCATGGATGTCCTTCAGCCGCAAACCGTTCTCTACTATCTGCTGCTTGACCACTGAGGACCAACTGAGATGCTCCAAATGTCACCTCAACAACTAAGCTTTATTCACTTCACCTATGTCTTGCTAGCTCTCAGAGGGAATTTTGCCAAATAGAGAGAAAAAAAAAAAAAAAAAAATCACACCAATATTGCACTCAGAAATTTTCAATCCCTCTTCTAGCGAAAAGGCCTGTCTGTGTGGTCAAATGCTCTGAAATCACAGTTATCATTGACAATAAGCATGATATAAAACAAAAGGATTTATTATAAAAATGAAAGCATACATAAGAAATCAGTAACAATAAGGAGAGATACAAATAGAGATATAAGAACAAACAAACAAAAAAGAAAATAACAGAATCTGATCTGACCCTGCATTTTAAACCCAAGAACGCAGCTCTACTCAGCCCACTAGCTGAGTGCCTAAAGCAGAGGCAGGCAATTATTTGGGCCTGCAGGCCACACAGGCAGTTTTGGGGAGTTGTCAGGGCCAGTCAGCACCCACCCCCACCATAACAGCCCAGAGCCTGTGCACCCTGCGGCTCTCCTCCACCACTGGCACCACCACCAGCTCTCAGTCCTGGCCCCACCCCACTCCACATCCACTCCAGACTCCCCACAACTGGAGCAGACCAGCTCCAAACCAGCCAGGAGCTAAGCGCACTGTACCGACACCGGTCCACCCTGCACCTGCTTCAGACTGCCTGCCCAGGCTGAGCAGCACCAGCAGCAGCTTCTGCTGGGAACAGAAGAAAAGCTTCTACCTCCTCCTCGCCACTAGTGGGCCCTTCTTGCTACAGCCGCCCGCAGCCCGCACCCAGGCTGCCTTGCAGCTCCCTCACTACCACAGTCACCTGCCACCACCACCAGAGCTGCCTCCAGGCCACCCAGAGTGGTAACAGTGGCAATAGAGAGGAGCAACAGGGTAGCCCAGGCTCAGGCATGGGCTCCAGGTGGCTGCAAGGGACTGGCACCAGCAAGGGGGAAGCAGCCACTTTTCCCCCCCACACCGAGAAGCAGCTTCTGCCCAGCCACCACCTCTGCTCAGTTTGGGCAGGTGATCCAGAGGAGGTGCAAAGCAAGCTGGGGTCAGGACTGTGCATGTGGGTCCCAGCTGGTCCAGAGTGGGTGCAGGGCGGGGTTAGGGCTGTGCAGGCAGATACCCACCAGACTCCATGGGGATGGTGCCAATGGTAGCAGCAGTCAGAAGAAGCCACCGCCACCTGGGCTATTTAGAAATGGAGTCCAGCTGCACAGCCTCCCCAACCCCGCTGCACGCTTGGGGCAGTGGAACACGCCACAGACTGCATGGCACCTCGGCCAGGCGGGATCAAGGCACCTACTGTGGGCTGGACAAAGTCCCTCTGTGGGCCAGATCTGGCCTGTGGGCTGTATCTTGCCTACCTCTGGCCTAAAGCATTTCCCCATGCCCAGAAAAACAACACACAAAAATTTGGTCTCTCGGCAAGACTTAAGTATGGTTTCTTATCTAGTCATTTACATACATTATCCATTGGATCTTTGAGGACTCCATACTATGCATATAGCTTCCTGCCCTGCAAGGGTGTGCGTGGTTACTGAGCTAGAAGCCTTTCCAGATCCAATTATGACTTGGGGAGTATTTATATCCTTTCAGACAGATGTTAAAGACACCATCCCTCACTTAATTTCCCCACCATGATAAATGCCCTTCCTTCAATTGTCTGTTTCCAGGTGATATTCATGCTAAGGTCTCTCCTTTTAAAACGTAAATTCATCAGTCTGGAAAGACTTGGCTCACATCCACAAGCATCTGCCTAGTTATTTGACAGACCCATGTCAGATGCTATTTCAGTGATTACTTCTCTTTAGGGGTACACCAATAGAATATTTTTTGGGCCGATACAATAGTCGACTTTTAAGGAGGCATATCGGCCAATACCGATCTGATTTCTGATACGCAGCCTGGCAGCTTGAAGAGCAGTGTCCAGCTGGTAAGTCTGTTGTGATGGAAGAAGAGGGTGGGGGGTAGATCAAGGCCCCTGTGGGGAAGGAGGGAGTGGGGCTCAGGCAGGCATTGCACAGCCAGGTGGGGCACGGGACAGAGCCATGGCTCATCCAGGGGCATGGGGAGAGGGGAGCAGCTCCCACCATTGTGCGCACCCCAGGAGGGCATGTGGGGCACGTGTGCATGGGGTGAAGGTGGGCTGCCACTGCAGGATGGGGCTGGGGCAGCACCAGGCTCTTCCCGGCGAGAAGTGGGCCAGGCAGCAGTGGCACTGGGAGGGGAGCTACAGGGTGGGGATTGTAGCCACTCCAACATTCACTGTAGACCCCACATGCAGTACTGGCTAGAACCATGCCCCACTGTGAGCCACACCCCCAAAGAGCATTACAGACACTTCAACAGTACACACAGCAATGTGATGCAGTTAGGAATGAACTGCATCCATTCATCAAATTTTGGACAATTTCTGCTTTCATCATCACAAACTGAAATTAAATTGCACAGGACAATGTTTCAGTCATTTACAGTTTTATTGGAACATTAAGAGATCAGTATGTCTTAACTAAAGGTTCATTTCTTACTCTTGTATAACATTTCAGCATTACATTACTTGTGCCAAGAGTTTGGATCTGAAATTTAGGATCAGGATCTTCTAAAGGGTCCAGTATAATTTTTGAGTTCCCAGTCTTTAACACCTTATAGCAGTGGTTCTTAACTTTTTTAGGCACTCCTTGGAAGTGCCAACACTTAAGATTTCACTTTTTGCCTACAGAAAAATAGAGCAATTTTTCTATTAGCCCCCCCTCCCCCCCAAAAAAACACCCAAAAAACTCAGAAGCACAACTATGGATTTCTATTTGAAATCTCTGGGTTTAGTCTTGTGAATCATGTTTGTAAACCTAACAGTACTAACATTGTATGGCACCCTGCAGCACCCTTGAAAGGATCTCAAGGCACCTCAGGGTGCATGACACACTGGCTGAGAATTGCTGCCTCACAGTAACAAGGTTTTAGTGGATACTTATGAAAATAATTATTAAGTTAGACCCACTTCTCTCTTTGCCTTTTTCTTTTTCCTTTTGACTCTAGACCAATACAGCTACAACCTGGATACCTGACACATCGATAATATCAAATTTTAGCCAATTTTTTAAATTTAATCTTCATAATTTTACAAGGAGAAAGTAAGTTTTACCATCTGAACCCTGAGACCCTGCTCCTGCCTTTGTTCGAGGTAATGTGCATCATCACAGAGCTCAGAGATACCTCACCACATATGAAATTCCTGCCCAGAAGAGCATTCCACATCTTTCTACTCTTCTGTGAAATATAAAACATCATAAGGAAATATGACTACATCCTGCAAGCCAAACAGCTTTGACGTAAACAGACGATTCCAACTTTTCTGAGCCTAACCTGCATAAAATCAACTGTTCCAAACGAGATTTTACCACATCTTTAACTCTCCTATGAAATACGAATTTTCATTTTTCCTGGGGAGAACTTTTATGATCTTTTCACCTATGTCTGATAACGGGTGTTTGTGCCTAAAAGTTTGCAATTAAAGAACTTTTTTTGCAAAAATCTAGTTGGTCTAATAAAAGATATCACCTCTACCACGAGTTCAGATTCCCTTTACCCACTTTTCTAGCATTAAAACTTCTAGAGCAAGCAATAGGAGAAAAAAATATTCTCTCAATTCCATTTATAGGGCTTTTCATTTGTCAGTTTTTCTATTTTGCAAGGGTTTTCTTAGATGGCTTAAATAAGATTCTCCAACTTTTTCAGTTTGAAGGCAAATCTCAAGTTGCCAGCTGAGTTGCAGTTACAGTAGAAAGCAAATACTTAACAGGGTTATGCAAGCCCTCAGCCTTTGCACAATGCTGACCCCCAGATATGATGTGAAAACCAAGGATAGTTCAAAAAGCCTGTCTGAATAAAACCAAGTGCTCTAAAATGAATGGTTACAAGAAAATATTAAAAATCCTTACCTGAGAAGTAAGTACAGTAAGTAAAGAGTAAAGCCACACAAGCAATATGTAACAGTATTATAGTTACAAATAATAAAATGCTCATGAACCCAAAAGAGAAAAAAATTACAGTATCTGAAACTGTTGTGAGCTTTTTTTCTAAGTCTAAGACTCACTAACAGATGGCCAGTGTGCTGGGGACAACCAGAGCAAAGTGTCAGAAACTATGTCCTGAAGAAACAAGGTTTTCATTACGTTGGTAGATGAGATCCTCTGCCTGAACCAGGGTTCAAGCCTAGAGGGATGACATTAGCGTCATTTATTTATTAGCCAATTCTGATACAGCCAGGGCTACTGTCATCTTCAGCCCAAAACCTCTCCCCGCCACCTGACTACTTAGCCACTGAGAACAAGCTGTTTTGCTGCTGGACCAATTTCTTAGTGGACTGATCTTCAGCTCCAACTGCACCAGTCCAGAACCCACCAGCTCTAACAACAGAGATTTCCTCACCTTAACACTGACACCTTTATCCAGCCCGCATAAGACATTATAGGTCCTCACCCCAGTAGAGGTGACCAGCCTGTATTGTCAATTGCTCTGAAATCGCACTTACCACACAGAATCAGTAAGGTATAACAAATAGCAAGAAGATTTGTTACATAAATAAGAGAATTGATAAAATAGGGGTGCACCGATAGAGATTTTTGGGGCCGATACTGATAGTCGATATTTAAGGAGGAATATTGGCCAATCTGATTTCTGATACAGCTGCCTCCAAGTGGTAAGTCCGTTGTGGTGGTAGGGGAGGGGGGAGGGAAGGGGCAGATCAACGCCCCTTCGGTGAGGGAGGGGGCCACGAGATGGAGACATGGCTCGTGGGGTAAGGGTGTCTCCTGCTGCTACTTGCACCCCGGGAGGGTGTGGGAGCATGTTGCCCCCGAATCTGCACAGCACGGGGCAGACTGCAGCTGTGGGGTGGAGCTGGAGCCGGTGCTGCACGGGGCTCTTCTCAGTGGGCACTGGGCTTGGAGCAGGCTCTGGCAGCGCTGGGAGGAAGGGCTGCAGCCGCCCAAAATTCTGCAGCAGCTCCACTCCCATCCCCGCACCAGCACCCAGCGCAGCGGCACCTAAACACCCCACCTCCACCCAAGCACCAGAGCACACTCTGAGTCCAGTCTTTGGCAAGAAGAGCCCCGCTCAGTGCTGGCTCCAACTCCACCCCCACACCACAGCTGCACCCCGCCCCGCACTGCGCAGATCCAGGGGCATACACAACTCCCCACCCTCCTGGGTGCAAGCAGCGATAGGAGTCGCCCCCACCCCATGAGCCGCAGCTCTGTCCCACCTCCCTCCATCCCAGCTGGGCAGTACCTAGCTCCACCCCCTCCTCCTCCCCCCTCACTGCAGAGGCATTGATCTGCCCCCCTACACCTCTTCCCTCCTCCCTCCCCTTCCAACTTACCAGTTGGAGGCCGCTCTCCAAGCTGCTGGCTCTGTTCCATGCTGCACTGCGGCTGCGCACAGCATGGGCATGTATCAGCCAAATTATCGGCCCCATCGGGCCAATATCCAACATAGACAACTTTTTTTATATTGGTACCAATCCGATATTGGACCAATGTATCAAGGCACCGCTATAAAAAAAGTTATCATATGTTGGAAGAGACAGAAATATATGAAAAATAATCAAAGTAATACAGTAAAATTTTTATCCTGCAATACCTGTTTGAATATACGATCTGACTCTAACCAGAGCCAAAAGTTCCCACAAGCAGCTTGTCACCAACTTCAGCCAGCTGCGGGACTAAGTCATCCAAAGCTTAGAGGATCATAGGTAGGGGTCTACCCAACTCGAGGAGACAGCCTACCAATTTTGCAGGCAGATTGTGGGGCCAGCTACTGTTTTCATGGACTTATTGTGGCCCCCCCCATGCCACTGATTTGCCATGGAGCCCCAGTGCCACCTCCCCCCACTGACTGGATGAGACAGCTGTCCGTCATACAGCCCCACTCCTCACCGCTAATTGGTAGAGGGGCAAGGCTGCACAACAGGAAACCCTCAGCCAATCAGCAGCGAAGGGCAGGGATGGCAGCCATCTTGCCTGCTCGCCTTTGTGCCAACAGCCCACTTTGTGCCAGACTGTGCAGCCAGGAAGACTGCTGGATCCCACTGGGGAGCCAGCATTTTATTTTAGTAAGGTTTTCTTGGTTTTGTGGGGGGAAGGGATTGCTGCGGATTTCGTAGAGATTGCCCATGAAATTCATTCAATCGTGATTTGAGTAGGCCCCTAACCATAGGAAAGTAGGGCTGGAAAGGACCTCACAAGGTCATCTAGTCAAGGGCCCTGCTTAAGGCAAGATCATCCCTGATTAAATAATCCTAGCATTGTGGCCATCAAACCTGCTTTTGAAAGTTTCCAAGTATGGAAATCCCACAACTTCTCTGGGTAGCCTTTTCCAATGACTGACCACCCTTACAGACAGGAAGTTCCTCCTAATCCTCAACCTAAACTTCCCCTGCTACATCTTGAGGAGATTGCTCCTAGTCCTGTCCCCTGCAGTGACAGAGGAAAGTCCATCTTCCATCCTCTCTGTAATAGCCCTTCCGGTATTTGGAGCGTTGCCAAAGACCTGGCACAATCGTCACAAATACGGGCTCCGGCTATGTGACAGACCTAAGGTGGCAGGGGAGGGTTCCACACTGCTTGGGCTGGTGTAACCAAAGAAAGCAGGAAAGAAACATTTACATTTCAAACCAAAACCTGTAAGGGGCAAGAGACTAGAATATCTGAGTAGAGACAGAGGCACTGAATACATGAGAGTCTTGACGAGAGCACACACCAACAGCTGAAACTTCCTTAGCCTGACGAAGGGTTTTTGAACCCGAAAGCTTGCTTAATAAATATCCTCCAACTATTTGGGTTGGTCTAATAAAAGATATCAAATTCACCCAAGGAACCTTGTCTGCCTATGTCCTTAGACCAACACGGCTACAACCTAAACCCTTGACGGGTATGTGACATTTGAGGAATGTGAAAAGCATAGCACCCAAGGGGGAGAAGGAGGTGCAGAGTCACCTACAAAAGCCCAGGCAGAGGTGAGGCCTGTGGAACCTCTTCCTCGTTACCCAAGACAACATGCAGATCCCCCAGAAGGACTTTCTGAATATCTGGCTAGAAACAGCCACTCTGCCCTCAGGATTACATAAGACCTATGCAAGGCTTCCTGTTGTCTTTTTGGCTTAGTGGGCATGTCTACACATGTATTTATACATGCCTAAACTTAATGCACCTTTCCTTAAGGCAATGTATGCATGCACCTCCCTCCCCTCCTCCCCAGTCGCTGACTGGCCACTGCGGGGACATGTGCCCCCCCTGACTGAGGAGGCACCAGTCGCCCATGGAACAGACTATTCCTGTTCAAAGCATTTATGAATTCAATGCCACTACCTAAAATCTAACATTAAGTCTGGTAACAAAAGACCCCTTCAGTCTTCTTTTCTTCAGGCTAAATAAGCCTAGTTCTTTCAGCCTTTCCTCATAAGTCTCGTCTTCCAGGACCCTGATCATATTGGGTGCTCTCCACTGGACTCCTTCCAAACTGTCCATGTTCTTGAAGTTCGGGGATGCAAAGCTGAACACAGCAGTCCAGGTGAGGCCTCACCAGTGCTCAAGGCTCTGTTTTTGCAAATGACACTCCTGTTAATACAACCCAGAATGCTGTTGTCTTTTTTTTTTTTTTTTAAACACAACTAGAGTATACTGCTGACTCATATGCAGCTTACGGTCCACCGTAACCCCCGGGTCCTTCTCTGTAGTACCAGAGACTAGCCAGTCATTCCCCAGGCTGACATTTCTCCAGTCTATTCAGGTCATTCTGGATCCTACCCCTCCCTGCTGACGTGTCTGCAATTCTACCCAACTTGATGTAACCTACAATAGGCTAAGCATACATTCAATCCCATCAACCAAATCATTAATGAAGATGCTGACCAACTCCAGATCCAGGACTTACCCCTGGGAAATCACACTTGATACCACATCTCAACTAGACATTGAGATATTCAGGACTAGTCACCGAGTACAATGATCCAACTAGTTATATATCCACCTTACAGTACTTATGTTTGATCTGTATTTACTTAGCTGTTTAATAAGAAGATTGAAACAGTGTCAAAAACTTTGTTAAAGTTAAGGTATATCAGATTCACTGCTCTCTTCTCATCCACAGAGCCTGTTACTTTATCTTAAAAAGAAATCTGGTTGATCAGGCATTTCTTGGTGAATCCATGCTGGGTCTTCCTGGTCACCTTTTTTCTCCTCCAGCTGCTTCATAATGCACTTCTTGAGGACCTGCTTCATGATTTTTTTCCAAGCATAGAGGTCAGGGCTGACTGGTCTGTAATTCCCTGGATTTGCCTTCCCCTTCTTAAAGATGGGCGCTATATTTTCCCTCTTGCAGTCATCTAGAATCTCATCCAAGCTCCATGAGTTCTCAAAAAAATATAGCCACTGGCTCTGAAATTACCTCTGCCAATTCCTTCAGCACCCTCAGATGCATTGTATCTCGCCCTGCTGACTTGAAATCATCTCAGTTCTCTAAGTAATCCCTAACCTGGCCTGCCATTACTCTAGACTGTTTGTCTCCTTCCCTATCTCTGCTGCCAACTGCATGCATCTTGTAGCTATCCCTATTTTGAAGGCTGAAGTGAAAAAAGGCATTAAATACTTCAATCTTCCCCAAATCATCTGTGACAAGACTGCCTTTCGCAAACCATATGGTTTTTCTGGTCCTCTTACTTTGGACATACCTATAGAATCCCTTTATTGCCTTTTATGTCTCATCAGCTGCATCTCAAATTGTGCCTTGGGCTTCCAGTTCTCTCTGCATGCCTATGCAATACCCTCATACTATGACCAAGTTTCTACTTTATATAAGATTCCTTTTTGAGTATCAATCTGAAGGGCTTCCAGGCTGGTCTCCTGTTGCACTTCCAATTCTTCTGCATCATCAGGTAGCTTGCTTCTGTGCCCTTAAGGGGGGCTTCCTTAAAGTACAGCCAACCATCCTACACTCCTTTTCCCCTCAGAGTTGCCTCCCAGGGGATCCTGCCTATCAGGTCATTGTCATTTTGTAGCCACTGTCACCCGTGTTACTTTCCACCTTCACATTCTCAACCAATCCTCCCTGTGTGTTAACAGCAAGTAAAAAAAAGAACTTCCACTCTGGTTGGCCTCTATCTGAATCTAAAAGTTATCCTCATTGCACTCCAGGAATTTGCTGGACTGCTTGTGCACTGCAGCATTTCCCTCCCTTAGATCTTCTAACAACCTTTTTCCTCCCAAGGCCTTAAGTACCTTTACCTTTTGAATGAAATCTACGTTCTACTATTCATTGTTATATTGATATTGATTTTTTCCCTGAAAAATAAGTCCTCCATTGAAAGACTTCTTGGATGATTTAAATGTGAGCTGGAAGGTTTTACAGACTTTACGTTCAGGAGAAATGTTAAACCAACAGATTTTTTTCATAGGTGAAATTTAGTTAAATAGCTGTTAACAAAAATATGCTACAAAATTTGAATAGTTTAAACAAGCATCACTCTCTTTTTGACCAAGGTCAGCTTTCCTTGATACGTGGTTTTGTCAAACTTGCTCATTCACAGCCATCCAGCAGATTTTTCACACTTGCACCTCTTATGTGAAAAGACGAACACAAATAACCCTAAGGACTTTTTTCAACACATTCTTTGTAAATAAAAAAAAAAAAAAAAAAGCATGCACTTTTGCCTTTGTAGATCACTTTAAAACATGGATTACAACAGGGATGCACATACTGAAGTTAACCCACAGTAGCAAAATGACTGTTAATTAGAGTACCCAGGTTCTGGCTAAAAACCTTACCCTGCAAAGAAAGCATTACGTATCCTTATCAGTAAAGTCAACAGTATTTTTTTTTTTTTAGGAACTACAACTACCTGCTAAACAAGGACTACTCATGAAGGAGAGTGCCTGCATTTGAACACCCTAGTATAAAGAAAGTTTCAATTAGGTTAAGAGA
This sequence comes from Alligator sinensis, assembly GCF_000455745.1. Classification (NCBI taxonomy): domain Eukaryota; kingdom Metazoa; phylum Chordata; order Crocodylia; family Alligatoridae; genus Alligator; species Alligator sinensis. The sequence goes on along the minus strand of NW_005842627.1, from coordinate 207,966 downwards.
TAGCAATGAAGAGATGGCAATCATTTCCAAAACATGCACATCCCCATATTCCAAATGAAGTACAGCCTATATGAAGAGGGTCAAGACCAGTTAAAATGGACTGGGATTTTAAAGTGTTGTAATGCTGGGGGATGTATTTTGAAAGAACCCCTAAGTTATCCAGCAAAGCAAATTTCTCAAAAAAGTCTACTAGGCTATAGTCTGAAAAAAAATGCTCCGGTTAGCCAGTATTGGTTTTAAAAGTACTGAAATTTTATGAAAATGAACTACAGATAGACAGCACTAGCACTCTGGTGACCAATAACAATTTTTTATACAACATGCTCTTCACAGAAGTATTTTACAGTGACATATTGTTATTATGAACCTAGCCTACAGCGGGGAAAGTGAGGCACAAAAGCAATGGCTTGCCCAAGGTTACACAGCAGGCTAGAAATACTAAGATTAGGGTCTTCCTAATCCCAAATCTGCACAGGAAAGCCTCTCCTAAAAATATTTATCTGAGCACATGAGCAAGGTCTATAGACTAGTTTGCCTTAGACCATGGGTATCAAAGACCTGGCCCACAGAGCCCTATCATCCATCCCGCGGTGCTGCCTACTGCATTCAGCAAGCACAGGCCCCAGCTCTGTGTGCTGTATGTGTTGCCTGGAGCAGAATGCATGTGGCAAAGGGCCTAGGACACATGATGCATGTAACACCCATATCAGACTGGCCCCGAGCACTCATCTGGGCCTGGTCCAGATAGAACCCATGGACCAGCCTCACATGTCAGATCCAGCACTCGGCCAAACCAGTGCAGGCCCCACATGCAGCATGCACCCCAAACTAGTACCATATGTTGCATGTAGCAAGCTCCCCAGACTGCCTTTGTTCTACGTGCAAGGCCAGGACCACCAGATGTTGCAATGGCCCGTGGGACAGGAGCCAGGGTGCACACTGCAAGCAGTATAGGCAGCTGGTCCAGAACACCTACCTGCAGTATGTGGCAGGTCCACAACCTGTGGGGGAGGGGGGGGTGCACGCAGGGCATGATGCCCCCTGGTGGCTATGCAGCCCCTGTCGAGCTCCATCTCCAATGAAGTCCTTGATAGCCCTTGATTGCTTGCACACCACACCTTCTTGTTATTGAGATTAAGTAACAGAGGCTGTCCACCGGCCTTAGAGAGTGAGCCCGAGTCCAATCGACTCATCAACAGGTCCCTCCCAGACTCCATTAGTCTGGATCTGGTCCTTATGCTCAGTGAACCCTCTCAGCATGTCTGTACCCCTGCAGGGCACCTATAGCCTTAAGGGCTAATTGTGTGGCTCCATTCCACCCCTACACCATGCCCCAAGCCTCACAGGTGTTACCCTAAGGTTGTTACCTTCACACACTTGACTCTCCTTGGGCCCTTAGACTCCCCGGCCCCACATTCAGCTCCCTCTGGGCTCCTAGACCCTTGGTCCCATGCATAGCCCCTCACTCTGGACTCCTGGTCCCACATACAGCCCTCCCTCTCTAGGTTCCTGGTCCCTCTGCGCAGCCCCTCTCTCCAAGCTCTCAGACCCCTGGTCTGGCTCACAGGCCCTCTCCCCGGGCTCATGGACCCTCATCCAGCTCTCACTCTGTTGCTGTGCCCGTGGACCCTCTGGTCCAACTGTGAGCTAATCCCTGGCTCCTGAACTTCCAGGTCCCACATTCAGATACTCTCCCCATCTTTGGACCTTCTTGGGTCTTGGTCTCTCAGCCCTGCTTCGTTCTCCAACCCTCTGATCACCCTCCCAGCCCTTTCTGGGCTTGGGGATCTTGGCTCTCTGGATCCTTACTCTTTAGACCCTTGCACTCCCTGCTGGGCTCCACTGTCAGCCACTCTTGGGCTGCCAGCCCTCTGAGTTATCCTTCCCTGCCCTTGAAGGACTCCAAGTTAAACAACTAGTACAAACTTAATAGCAAGCACCTGCCCTCTGGCAGGTTGTAAAAGTTGTGTGGCTACCCTTGATGTTGCAGACACTCTCCAGGTGGTAGATTCATTCCTTCTTCACTCTCCTACCATGGCTTGATGGAAAGTAAATAAGATTGAAGGAAAATTAATCGGGAGCTTCCTGCTACACATCCGAGTCGTGACCATGGGTCTCTTCACAGGGCTCCATCAACCCCTACAACCTGTCCTCACCACACCTGCGATGTTCTGGGCACATGTGTCCCCTATAGGACTCCCCCTCTTCCTCTCCTCAGGCTTGGCCCCAGCACTGTCCTTCCTCAATGGTTCCTTTAAGTATCTGACCACAGCTCCCTGCAATTGACCGGCACTCTTCCTGTGGCTCTCCCCTTCAGGCTATTATCTTCACAGCCCATCCAGTGTCCCTTGCTGGCTGGCCGTTGTTTCTTCAAGGTCCCCATGCCTTCCTTCCCCTCTTGGTGGGAACACCCCCAGGGTCCCTTAAACCCCCTTTCAGCCCTTAGCCTTTCTGGGTCATCTTTGCAGTGGAGGGGGATCACCCTCACTCCAGCTGTCTTGTAAACTGGCTCCTCCCAGCTTCTCTCTCTACAGACAGGGCCCCACACCCGTCTTCCCTCACCCTGGCTGCTGCATCCCTCTTCATTGCAGATGTCTCCACCATCTCCCAGCACCCGGCAAGTACCTGTGATTGCTGTGTTACGGTGGAGCTCCTGACATAAGTCTTTGCAGGGTCTGCTCTGCTGATCTGCACTGTCTCTGCTGTGCCACTGGCACACTCTCCAGGGGCTTCCCTTCAGGCCCCTTCCCCCTTTTGTCCCCTGGTTCTCACCCTCAGAGCCAATCCATCTGGCCTGACCCCATGTTTCCCTGCTGGAGCCCAGGTGGGGCTTCATGAACAGCACCTGGGCTCCTGGCTCTCTATATCATCCCATTTTTCCTGCTGCAGCTCAAATGGAGTACCCCAGGGGTTGGTCCTTGAGCTGGTTGTGTTCAGTATCTTCATCAATGGCCTGGAAGATGGCATAGAGTTTTCGCCCTTTTAGGATACCTGAGGTGGTACCTGTTACTGTTACACAGGCACTTAAGCCTTCTCTAGGCTTAACATAAAGCCTTCTCTAGGCTACCTGCCCATATAACTAAGCCCATCTCTGCCCCAGGTACCTTGCCTTGTTCCCCATACTACAAAGTAGCTTTCTTTCAGTATTTAGGAGCCCTGCTGCTCAGACTCCTCACTTCATGGCTCCCAGGGCTAGGCTGCTTGGCTAGCTCAGGCTCAAGGCTTATATAGCTCCAGCCTGGCCTGCTGCCATTTAAGTGAGTCCTTAATTACCTCACTTTGCAAACTGCAAGTGGCCTCTCAGGCTGCTTGCTTCCTTAAAGGAGCAGGCACACCAGTGCCCTGCTACACAGTGGCTCCACACCAGCCTTGAGGGCCAGATCCAGCACATAGGGCCCACAGCGGCTCTGCATGAGCTAGATGACTTTGACACCGTTGCCTTAGACCTTTGAATGTACTTGTCTGATGGAAGTTTGCAAGCAAATACCCTGAAGAATGCTAGCTATACTATTATCTTCTAAATGAAGCCATTACCATCAACAACCCAATCTTAAAAGTATTCAAACATCCAGCCTACATCTACTGAAGTATTTCAGACTCATACTTGATCTGGAATTCAGACTACTGTTGAGATTAAAATGCAAGATAAACAGCTTCTGTGGAAATACTGCAGTGAGCCATCCTTCTTGCCTGACTGAAGAAAACAGAGGAAACTCCACCAATGAATCTTGTTAAGCCAAGAAGTGCATGTACATTTCATGAGGCCCAATAATGAAACACCCCCACTTCCCCTCCTCAGCTCCCATAAAAAAAATACCTTCTCTCAGTTCTTTTAATACCTGGTGATAAATAAAGGTCACTTCATATATATGTCAAAGTTAAAATATCTATGATTCACTCTGTAAGAGAAAAAGCTAGCAGAAGTAACAGCCCTGTAGTAGTGTATTTCTTAAGAGAAGGGCAAGTGGAGGTACAGTTCTGTTACCTTGGAAAGCTGCCACACGTTTAAGCCATTCCCAAGTTATGTGACATCTGCAAAAGGAACCCTTTAGGCAACTCACCTGGCAACACTAGGCTTACTCCTCTAAGACTGTGGAGTCAAAAGGGGGTAAGTTGTAGCAGGTACATGTTTTTAGCAGATGCTAACAAATATTAAGGAATCAGAACTTGTAGCAGAGGGGATCTCTTTTATTAGACCAACTAGATATTTGCAAAAAACCCTCTTTATTTGCAAGCTTTCAGACACACACATCCCTCTTCAGGCATAGGAGAATACAAAGATTGCAAAATTTCTCCTAGATGGAAATGAAAATTAATCTCTCACAGGACAGCTGAAGGTGTTATAAGATCTCCTGGTTGAACAAAGAACATACAGCAAAAATAAATTTCCAAAAGCAATTAGCTTCAAGCCTAATGAGTCAAATTGAAGGGCTGGGACCTAGGGCATCTAGTTCAATCCCAGGTTAAAGATCCCAGGGCAGCGTGACCCTGAGATTGGAAATAATGGTCCCAGGGCTCCATGCATATGCCCACTTTCAAAATGTCCCAGGGTGCTGTAAGCCTACAATAGAGGAGAGGTTACCCAATGTCACACTCATAGTGCCCCAGGACCTTAACAAAGCACACATGCCCCCCAGCGTGGGGGAACCCCATCCCCCATGTCAGGTTGCATAGCAAGCAGGGGGTGCATAGTAAGCATAGCAAGTACTAGGGACTGGGTCTTAGTGCCAGGTTCCCCATGCAGTCAGTCACACGATTAGGATCAGATGAATTTAAACTCCAATCCCAAAAAACTGTGCATCCTGCCTTGTTAGATGGGCACAGGAGGACACGATTTTTGGAGTTGGGCATAAAATTCCTCTGATCCCAATCACACTATTATATTAACATCTGCCAGAGGCCCTCGTGGCATAAAAACAAGAAGGGAAAAGCACTTCTCTACATATCTGGATTCATCTAGGCATTTGTATCAATGCTGTTCCCAAAATATTTGAGTAAGACTCATACCATTTTAAACTATTTTAGAAAGGAAACAGGATTAAAAAAATGTTTCTTAGAGAGATGGTAGAGTGTGTGTGGTGGGGAGGGTAAAGGGGTGAGGGAGGAAAGAAAAGAGAGAAGAAAGAAGAAACAGAGAGAGAGAAGAAAGAGAGAATAAAAGCAATGTTACCTGCCAGACTGAACTGAACTGCGCTTTTAAAAATTAAAATATTCTTTACTGCTTATACTCCTTCATCCACATTTATCCATTTTTCAGCTTTGCCAATGAAATCACTTTTAATTATTCTTATGCATGTTACAAATACTGCAAATATTTCAGAGGCTTGCCTTAAAAATTCCTTTTTTTTCTTTAATCATGAATATACAGTACAACCTAAACCTAAACCCCTGAATATACAGTAACGCATTCTAAGGTGTTGTCAATATTCTAAAGCATAGTAGTAGGAGAAGGAGTAGTAATTTATTTACAACTTTCACTAAAACAATGAGAATGGTGGCAGAGCAGCATCAGCCCTGCTTTGTAAGTTCCTGCTCAGTGTGCGCTGGCGGACATGCCAGGGCTGACCTCATATTTGGGCACCCAGCACCAGCAGAGGAGAGATGGGGAAGCATGTAGGCATTCTGGTATTCAGATTGAACTGATTAATTTGCTTATAAATTGGTTTGAAACTATCTGACCTATTTATTCCACAGGAGAACCGATCTGCCCATTGACTGGAGGACTTAATGAATGTCCACCAGGCTTGACTGAATTGCTTAAATTTATTTGGGATTGATTTAAACTATTCATTCTTTGGAAGGATTGATTGTGATTCATCAATTGGAGGACTTGGTGAATTGCAGCAGGGTTTGATTGACCCGATTAATTTTCTCACTCATTGACTTAAAAGCAGGGAACACCTTACACTAGGAGCCATTGAACGGACCCCAGCTTAAGATCTGGTGGGTGTGTGGAAGGGGTAAAAGGGTAGGAGGAGCCCCGAACATCATCTGCATGTGCAGCTGATGTGGGTTCTCACATGTAACCAAAGACCCTCTCACTAATTCTCAAGATCAAGGCATGCCAAGCAAAGTGAGGGATAAGCCCTGTGAGCGAGACGTGCCACAGGTCAAACGGTCCGGCCCCAATGGTAAGAGCTCATGTCTTACAGCATAGCTTTCACTGGCACAACTGCACATAAGGTGAAAGTGCCAAAAAAGCCCCACTAAAATGCCCAAACTATATAGACACTGGGTAAGCCAGGTCCAACTAATATAATGCCTCTTCCAGGCATGTGCTGGGTTCAGTGTGGGAGCCCACAGAATTTAAATAAAGCACAGTTTTTTGTTGTTGTTTGTTTGTTTAACACCTGCAAGTAGCCCATATGCCATAACAACTGTACCTCTAATTTAAGTGAATTTTGTACTTCATATAGGTAGATTTGTAGGCCAAGTGCTTTATTAGTCTAAAAAAAGGAGTAATTTGGGAAAATATTCAATCAATAATATCTGCCCAGATGCTGGCATTTTTATTTCTTAAGTGTATATCTTATTCTAAATCGGGGTGGGCAAAATGCGGCCTGCGGGCCAGATGCAGCCTGCCAGGCCATCCTATTCGGCCCACGGGGCCCCCTCCAAAAAATTTAGAAAATTAATATTTATCTGCCCCGGCTGCCTGTCATGCAGCCCTTGATGGCTTGCCAAAACTCACTAAGCGGCCCTCAACCCAAAATAACTGCCCACCCCTGTTCTAAATACAGGGGTAATATTGGGTCAGTGATTGTCAGCATGGTTTCCCAGGGCATCTGTCTAGCAGAGACTTTAAAATAAAAGTGTTATTCAACTACCCAAATAAGGCTTTATTTGGAAGAGGAGAGGCTTCTAAAATGCACTTTTCATGTATCTGTCAAGGATAAAGGCTCTAAATTTTTACCCAGTCTTAATTGAGGTAAAGTGAGAACACTGAGCTCTGTTTCAGACTGCATGAGCTCCCCACCTGTCACAGAATTTGGTAGAGATAAAAGCCACTTTAAGAAGTCATTAGAAATGGTTTTCCATTTTTTAATAGACCATGGGGTCAGCACCCCATAGTTCTGCTCCATACAGTAAAATGGACTTTACCTTAAACGTACAGACCTTTAGGGGTACCAGAAGACTTCACCCATTTTAAAGTACAGACCAAATTTAACTCAAAAGTACCTGGCAATCCAACACGCTGAAGTAGCTAATGTTTACCATATTACCACATTTTCAAGACAAAGGAAAATCACTTTGTTGTAAAAAGGACTGTTTTTGCAATTAGTGTGCTATCAGGCCCTTACAGCTTCAATTGTATATTACTCAGAGCTGATATATCATAGTAGGTAAGGAATTCCTAACTTTCAGATCATCTAAGTGATCTGTATGCTGGGTCAGAGCAAAGTGGTAGTTGCCCTCAAAACCCACTTGCATTTACCAGTTGACTGACAGTGCCAAAAGTAGTTCAAGATTCTTAAACTTCCTGAACAATCTGTAACTCCTCAGGGCCAAACAATAAAGGCTCCACTTTATCTATCGAAAACTTGGAAAATATTAAGGAGTAATTGCTCAATGAAACAAAATCTAGGCAATGCAGATTTAAGGTACACCCCAGAACCAAAACACCATATTGTGATCATAATACAAAAATTTTCAGGAT
>NW_005842627.1:191601-200299 GCF_000455745.1 Alligator sinensis | reverse complement strand
TGTAGCCTATCATTATCTTTTGGATCACCTCCCTTCTATCTCTGATAGTATGGGTTATCCATCTGTCTATACGTACTAAGGCCAAATAAAGAACCATCGCGATCATAGTCTGATCTCCTGTATAGCCCTTAATAAATTAATCCACCGGTTAACTGCCCTCCCAATTGAAAATCTGCACCTGAATTTATCTGGTTTCACCTTCCAGCCAATGAATCTCGTTATACAGGCAGTCCTCAACTTACAGTGTTTTGAGTTACAACGTTTTGCACTTACAACATTTATAAATTGACACCCTGTTTCAACTTTGATGTCAGTTTTGACTTTACAAAGCTTGATGCGATGCGATGCCACACCAGCAAACAAGTTCACTCCATCGCCCATCTCCCTGGAGAACATCTGTCCAGACTTCCTTGGACACTTTCTTTAAAAAAGCAGAAAAGACTCCAGAAAAACCTGCAACCAAGACTCGTGAGAAGACTAGAGTCAAGAGCCCTTCAAAAAGTCCAGCAAAGTCACCTCGAAGAAATCCTTCCAAATCAATGATTTCTATTTACAGTATAAATACATGAATGTAGCTATATTAGTCATCTATAATTGATTAATTACCAAATTCTGGGTTATTTTTGGTGAAAATAGGGTATCGGGTCTTGGTTCAGGAACTAATCCCCCATTTATAACATTGTTTCCTATGGGAGAAATCGGTTCAGAGTTGCAACGATTCGACTTAAGACGTGGTTTTCAGGAACCAATTGTGTCATAAGTCCAAGGACTGCCTGTACTTTTCCCTACTAGACTCAAGAGCCCTCTGAAGGTCTCTGAATATCAGTAAATTTCTGTTTCCATATGGGTTCTTATACATTTGGAGCCCCTCTACATGGACAGGTAAAGATGTGATGGGATCTGATGTGTGATCCACACAAATGCGCTTCCTGCTATGCCACAAGTGCATGGCAGGAGCTGACTGTGGGATCACAAAATCAGATCCTGCTCCACCTTACTGCTGGAGCAGAGAAAACCCAGGATCACAATCAGTGAGCTCCCCCAGCACTGGCAAGAAGCAAGCTCCCATTACTGGGGCCTTCCAGATGGAAGCACTAAACAGTTGATGGGGCTCCAGGCCACATGGTCAATTAATGGCATGATAGGAAGCACCTACAAATTACTACCTATTTTGTGGAATAACTCTGTCACTTATTCCTTTTTTAATGATATCACTGATTTAACATATGACCAGGTGATCAGTTAATATACAATTAACTGGTTAAATCACACCTTGTCTAGGGACAGACATTCAAAAAGCCTGAGCCTGAATTAAATCACTCTTTGCAAGTTAGTCTAAGCTGCTCGGTTTAAACTGATTAATAACTGAACAGACATTCTTTGTTAAACCAGGAAATGCAGCCATGTGCCTACAGTGGCTCAAGCCAGAAGCCAGGGCGCGCTGGAGCATGCCTGTCAACCATTGCCAAAGGGGAGCGAAGAGAGATGCCCTCCAAGGCTCTCATCCCTCCCTGCTGGAGCAGAGGGGGGCATGGCCAGGCACCAACTGGGGCTAGGAGGAGACACAGGATGCCAGCCACGAGCCTGGGGGCGGGAAGCTGCTGTCAGACTGACAAGTGGCGATGGGAAAAAAGTCCTCTCTCTGAAGCAAGCATGTATTGAACGTAGCAATCTGCAATGCATACAACAGGGAACTACAAAAATATCTTTGCCTAAGCTAAGGTACAGCCCAATAAAACACAGCATACACAACTTAGTCTAATTTAAAATGTAAAGCAAGAAGACAAGAGAAACCTTGCATAAGTCTTACTAATCCTGAGGGTAGAGTATCTCCTTATAGCCAGGCATTCAGAAAGGCTTCATTTAGGTTTCACAGGTTCTGCTTTATAATGTAAATGTAGCTCTCTGCATTCTTTGGTCAACAAATTCCAGCCAGAAGCTGTCTGCAACTTCCCCTAACTCCATCTCTAGCACATGTGTGATGATGATTGTCAGATCTTTGCCAACACTTCCCACCTCTCAGTCTGGTCTTGCAGGTTAGCTCTGGGCTCACAAGGGACTAGCTTGCCTCTCTCCCCAACTCCGGATCGCTGTGGAATTAATCCCCTCCCTGACTGAAGGCAAGATGGACAGAGAAAGAAATTAATGCCATCTCTGCTGGGCTTCAGGAAAGCCGTGGAGGTCCACAGGGTTTGCCAGCTGGGGTGGGGGAGAAGAACGAGGGGGGACGGAGGGAGGAATTTGCCTCAGGGGCCATGGCAGGCCAGCGTCTGGCCACGCCCCACCCCTGCTCCAGCTAGAGAGCTGGGGGGAGGGGCCAGCCCAGGTCTCTGGAGCAGAGCCCAGCTCAGAGAGCATGCTGGGATGCTGGGGGTCTCCAATTTACCTTAAACCACAGGGGGTCTGGGACACACACTGCATACATGGGTTTGAGCCAAATCAGTTAAGTCTGGTACTACATTCAACCAGGTTCATCTCAAACCAGTTTCAGACATTTTCAAACTGGTTTATGTGCACTGAATGTCTGTTCTAGTACAGGTTTAAACTAGTTTCTGATCACTTAAACCAGTTTGTGTGTAACATCTGTCCCTAGCCCTTAAGTGTAATGTGTAGCCGTAGCCTGAAAGTCACACCTTAACCTTCTCTTTGACAAGCTAGATTGTACAACTGTAAGAATGCCTTACAGCAAAAGATCATTATAAAAATAGCCTCTCTTCTATATACAACAATCTCTCAAACAAGAATTTTTAGTGACATAAGTGTAATTTAACAGCTAGAAGTAGGAAGACAGACAACACCATAGGCAGGAATTCTATTTCACTTTGTGAGCCTAAGTGACAATTTCCTAGTTACTTAAATGATGTTGCTACTACGTATGTGCAAATCGTCATTCAATTACCCTTGCACTGTGACCACATGAGCATGAACACAGAGACTGAGCATACACAGATGGCTATGCACTGGCCAGGCAGGTATCCAGCTATTTACGTTTGCACATTTTGAAAACGCAAGTGGATGCAAGTCACAAAAACACAGATGGCTAGAAACTGATGTCTAACAGGGTGACTGAAATTTAGCAAGGAGCAAACATTAACATTGAGTCCTTAAATTCACCAGTTTCTGAAGCACCCTACATGTTTATCTCCAGCTATTCCTCACCATCACCACTACCATAACCCCATACATATTTTCAACAGAAACAACTGGCATAAAGGTATTAACTGCGTGTTGCTTTCTGCTATCAATATAAAAGAAACAGAGCGGCAACTCAAACAATTCCAACCAACTTCAAGTTAATAGAGGCTTCTAGGGCTGGGAAAAAACACACTTTACCATCTACTCCAACCATTGCCCAAGGTCTAGCATGCAAAACGTATTTCTTTGACCTAAGGGTGAATCAGAGCTCTCTACAAATCTACTCAACCCTAGGAAGAGAAATAACTGTACCATGTCCAGTCCCTCTAAGAAGGCAAGAGCACTTTCTCTGCAGAGCACCAAGTACAAAGAGCTAGGGTAGCAATACACCACAATTCTGGCCAGGTGAATGTGTTGCCTCTGAACTTGCTACCCAAGGTCCATCCCCATCCCCTCCAGTCCCTTTTTAGGAGTCATTTCTAGGAGTCACTACAAACTGAAAGAAGTCATATTTCGATCACAAGTTAAGTATGCTTCTCTGAAAAACTAACTATACACTAAGATAGGTGTGATATACACATCTAAGTCTTTAAGTCAACTGGAACTTCAAAGGGTTTGAACACACAACTAGCATAGGCCAATTTTCAGTTACAAATAAATGCAGAAGGCTATAGCATGTGTTGTTTAATAAAAAAACATTTTTAGGAAATCCATGAATATCTTAAAATCATAGGCTCTGGGGGGGCAGGGGGGTTATTTTATTTTTTTTTTTAAATCAATGACAAAACCACTACTGCCTTTAAACCACTGGCTGGATACCAACAGGATCAGGATCAGACCAAACAGGAAAAAAATCAATTCATTCAACAGGCTAACAAACATTTCTGTGGATCAACCTGACAGCTATATTTCTTTTTAACGAACAATATATAGTAGAAGTATGGGGCTTCATTTTGGAGAGTGCAAGTTACAGAGGTTTCATGGGTTCCAAAGATATCAGTATAATTGAGGAAACTTGTGCAACTTACGTAAAATAACGATGACCAATTGCAGTGCAAATGGAACAAAGCTATTTGCCAGAAGCTTGTACTGGCTAAAGATAAAAAGAAGAATCTAAAACATTTTGAAAATATACTTCAAGAAAATGTTCTAAAGGTCTCAAATCAAAAATATCACCTCACCCATATGTTAATGTTTTTAATCAACAGACCAATTGTCCTTGATTTGTTAAAATATGTTATTAATCTGTTTAATACTGATGCACCTCAAATAAGAAATTGCACACCTCATCTAGAACAAGACATAGGGAAAAACTGATACCAAGCTGGGTTTCCCAGCATAATTCTGCCAATTTGGCAAAACTATGACTAAACATGTCGCTTGTGTACTACCTCAAGTTTGGAACAAAGAACTGTGAAAGGAAGCCACTTAAACCTCCACTTCCTTTCTAAGATCTGGCTGCAAAAGCAAAAAGGTCAGACAATTACTCTCTGGGACTAAATGACTGGAACATATTAGAAGATGAAAATCAGCCCAAGAACTGAAATGTATTTTATGTAGATTTAATTCAGTTCCAGTTCACTTGCAGTTCAGCCTGACTTTATTACTTGTACTTCCATACCTTACCAAAAAACAGAAGACAGGAAAAAAAGGAAAACAACCATCAAATTAATCATTACAGCTCTCATGCTCCTCTATAGATCTAAAGCCAGATGCACTTCTGTTCTTACCTCCAACAGAAAGGGTAGCTGTGCTTAAAAGTACTGATGTGAACCAGTCTACCTTTCTCTTTCAGAGCCCTGATGATATTCTTATCTGCATCCTAAAAAGAGGAGGGGGGGGGTTAAAGTTACCAAACAATTTTCATAATGACAGAGTTTTCCTTGAGGGCCAGGCCTTCAGTTATTTAAAAAAGAAAAAAAAAGCCAGAATCTACACAGTGTTATGAAAACATCATGGTTTGGTCACCAATTTTAAACATTTTTAAAAGATTTGTATCTATTCTGGGTACTTTATAACAAATACTCCAATACCCTTGAAAGATAACATGCTCACAAGTCTTTGATGTGTACCTAGAACCCTAACTTGAACCTTAGGGTATTTATGCATGTGCTCAGATGCATTATTAGAATAATTAATTGAGTATGCTAGAGTGTTCTAATTAGAATGCTCCAGCATCTTATGTAGTCAGAGTCCCGCGTTTAAAAATGGTGGTGGAGGAACAAGCTTTAATTAAAGCACCCCCATCACCACTTTGCAAGATGGGATGCCAAATACACAAGAGCCTCTCTAGTCTATTCCCTTATACACTTATGTATCCTCTAACACCCGCCAGGCAGGCAGTTTTAAGTCCCATTTCAGATAGCAGAACATTAAGTCTTCTGGATTTGAGGCCCGATTCTATAAAGTGGCCTCCTAGATGATCTATGAACCTCTCCTCACTGGAGCTGCAGCATTCCATGGTATGACAATTACATGTTAAATCATAAGCAGATCCAGGATTGGAGTGAGGGGTTGCAGAGTCACGTGCCCTTTGGTCGTGAGGTGCATACATAGCAAGCTCTCTGAGCTCACAGACATGTCAGAGCAGCTCCTGCAGGAGCTTTACCTATACCGAGTCCTCTGAGCTCACCAGCTGATTGGCTTTGGCCACAGCCCGTTTTGCCGCAGCTCCAAAGCCCAGGGTGAGCGCTGCCCCTATTAGCTCTCCCTTATCCTCCCCACCCCCTCTAGGGCCCTTCTCCCACTAAATTCAGCAACAAAGGAAAAGAGGGGATGAGAAATGGCAGTACCCACCCATGGGGCTCTGGAGCTACAGAAAAGCAAGTGTTGTGGTCATAGCCTGTACAGGTCAACTGATGAGCTCAGAAGAGTCAGAGCATGTGTGGAGCTCCAGCAGGAGCTGCACTGACAGGCCAGTGAGCTTTGAGAGCTCACAGTGCCAGCATCACACAGCTGAAGGGGTGCAATGACACCACCACACTCCCTTGAATCCATCCCTGCAGTGATTCTAAATTTAAATTCAGGGCCACAAAGCAACAAAAGGCTTTTTTTGTAGCATCTCATTAACTATTTAGCTCAGAAAAAACAATTATTTCAAATTTAGGCCAAGAGTCAAAGACACATTCCAAGACAGCTTACTGAACATGTGACTTGCTATAACATACCCTGAAAGAAAAGTGTCTTTGGAAGTTTTATAAACGAATGGATGCATGTTGAAAGGAGAATACCACATTATGAAAGTGATTTCTAGATTTATCAGGCTTAGTACTGACATTCTCAAACTACGAGATCCTCAAAAGGATGTTATTTGCTTTTACTTCCTTATAAGCCCTAGCTGGCAAAAAGCAATGTACTTGATATGCAGCAAGACCTTAAGTTTTACACTTTTTGTGCAATTTTCTATTTTAGAATGTTTTAGGGTAGCAACAAGACGAGTGGGAGATGTCTTATTAAAAGTCTTGGCTCACCCCACAAACGGAATAGCACAGAGCAGGGACTATGTCTATGTTCTCAACTCTCCTTAGCAGATTTGCACCACTGCTAACACTTCATGTTATGCATCTACTGAGCACTGCAACGTACATTTGTGCAATCTGGCCAAACACTTAATCCTTTGAAACACAGTCAAACATACATTAAAGATAAAAAAAACAATTGAGAAAGGCAAGTTTCTACCACTTACTAGATCAAAATAAAAAATGCTCTAATATTTTCCCAAATCCACCAACCTTCACATATTGCCCAGCAAAATCAGTCACTTCTGCTGTGAAGCAGCCTGAAGCATCAACAGGACAAACTGGTACTGAATCTTTCTGAATAATATTAAAATCCATGCAGACTCTGTAATCATCCTAAAAAAAGCAAGAAGTACAAAATCTTATTATTCTTCACACTGACTGTCAATATTCAGCTCTAGAAAGGATTTAAAAGATTTAAAATAAAGATACATCATAACTGTACAAAAACTGTCATATCTTTTAGTATTCACTACTCCAAAATACATATATCCATTAAAATATAAAAGGTGCCATGTTAAGCAATTATGCCTCACCAATAAGAATGAATAGTTTGTTTTTCACCAAGTAGACATTTGTTCTCTAACACTTGGAATTATGCCAGCTTCACAGGGAAGGAAAAAGATTCTCTTTTGTACAGCTTCAGACCATCATTTCAAAAATAAAGTTATAGAGAAAAAAATGTAATGCTATTTTATGAAATGGAGAAATGACATTGGTATCTGATGAAAGCACATGCTTTTAAATTCCATTTCTCAAATGTGTAACAGATGCTCGATTCTAGGTTCATGCTCTCAGCATTTAACTCGTGTCATTTCCCCAATGACTTCAGTGATATTAAGCATTTAAAACTTTTGATCAATAGAAATATAATAGGATATATCATGAATAAAGTTCCAGTAAAATTATTAGAGGTGCACCGATATATCGATCCCATATCGGATTGACACTGATATGAGGAAAATTGAGAGTACTGGCAATCAGCTTTTTTTTTTTGGCCAATGTGGCCAATGATGTGGCCAATAAATGTCGCGCGCACACGCGCAGCCACGGCGTAGCACAAGCAGCCAGGAGCGCAACCCGGCAGTGTGGAGAATAGCTGGGTTCAGCTGATAAGTCTGTTGTGGGGGAAGAGGGGCAGATCGAGGCCCCCAAAGTGAGGGAGGGGAGTGGGACTGGGGCTCGGGTAAGCACTGCCCAGCTGGGGAAGGGGGTTGCCACTGTGGCAGAAATGCCACCATCTGTGTCCCTCTCCAGAAATCTGTCTCTGCCAGCGTGAGAGGCTGGTGTTGAATTCCTCAGGGCGGGGGATCTGCCTCCCTGCCTACATGACAAAGCCTGGTGCCTCGGAGGCGGATGCTCTGGTCACCTGGGGAGGAGGAGGGAAAAGCTCCGCTCACCGGCCCAGGTAGCCAGTGATGCTTTTTTAGATTGGGTAGCTAGTCCCGGTCCAGGAAGAAGGGTAGCCATTAGCCATGCGGTCACCCAGGTGAATCTGAAACTAGCTCTCTCCTCATAACCGCATGGTCAAAGAGTGACCTGCCTCCAGAGGAAAACTCCAACCACCTCTGGATGATGCGTGTGAGTAAGCTACTCGAGATCAGACTAGATATTTAGCTTACAGTAACTCAGATGCGAGATCAAAAGGGATACCTCAGTCATACTGGTTTGCTCTATGGGATTCCTCTGATATTCCTCTGATATTGCTCTACCTTTTACTCCATTTTCACCCTACCCCCTGTAATCAATAAAGTTCTCCTTTGTGACCGGTGTGGGAGACTTATTGAGGGGTGGGTCTAAATTATGCCGAGAAAGCCCCTTAGGTCTGTGGACTAAGGGAGACTTTCCTAATAAGCCCCTGACTTGGGGGAAGTGCCCCAAGTGCCTGTATTGGGTCTAGTCCCCATTGGACAATGAGGCCTGCGTTTTCCAAGGTGCGCAGAGCCAGAATTGAGTCCAGAGCCTTGGATGGTGGCAGTGGGAACCCCAGGCTTGCGGGTGTGCTCCAGGGAAGGGGTCGGCCGGACGTGAGGCACCCCAGGGAG
>NW_005842627.1:171530-191435 GCF_000455745.1 Alligator sinensis | reverse complement strand
CTCCCGGGGTGCGTGCAGTGGCGGTTGCCCCCCCCCCACACACCCCTTAGGACAAGCCACATTCCATTTCCCATTCCAGCTGTGCAGTGCTTGTGCCTGCCTCTGCCCCTGCCCCAGCCTCAGTCCCTCCCTCACTGCAGGGGCCTCGATCTGCCCTCCCCACTCCCCTTCCCCTCCTCCCAACAGACTTAAAAGCTGGATGCTGCTCTCCAAGCTGCCCAGCTGCATATTGGAATCAGATTGATATCAGCCAATATGGCTCATTAAAAATCAGTCACTGGTATCAGCCCCCAAAAAATATTGGTGCACCCCTAAAAATTGTGGGGGCAGGAAACTTGCTTCAAATATCTGTTGTATATTCAACTTGATCCCTATACAAACACAATCATTATTATACATCTGTCACCCTAGTGTACTAGCTTAAGGGGCAAATTGCACAACCAAGGCTACCCTCCAGTTAATCTTCCATCATATCTTACTATTACATGTAGCAGCCAGACTAATGTTAACATGAGTAACAGGTAACAAAACTGGAGTGATGCCAGTCTGACTATTGTAAGAGAAAAGCCAAGGGGGTTCCTGTAATTTTAAGAGAATGCAGCAAGCCAACCTGGCTATGTTGGAATATAGCAGCAGGAGCACAAGCTAGCCCTTAATTAAAAGGGGAAACTCCCATGTGTGGCTGAATGGCAGAAAGGGGGCTTTGAGGAATATAAGCCCCGGGCCTGAGCCAGAGCAGGGAGTCAGACCCTACATGCTCCCCAGGGAAGCTGACTGCAGGCAGCAAGCCTTTAAGACACCCACATGACAGTGAGAGTGAGCCTAGCACAGGGAAGTGTAGCTTGTAGTAGGTACTGACCCAGGGCAGGGAACGTGGTGGAAGCAGTTCACTTATATTTCTGTTATACTGATGTTTTTGTTTTAGATCAGAGGACTGGATAGTGGCTGGAGGGAAGGAGAGAAGGCCACACAGGGCTGTCTGGGACATGCTCCAGATTTTCAGCCCTTTCCAGGGCAGGCTCCAGAGGCCAAAGTCCTAAGCCCCAACAGGGAGATAGGGGCAGCCTCCAACCAAGTGGGACGGGGGGCAGACTCCAGCCAAGAGGGTCAAAGGCTGCACAGCAGGAAGAGCCGAGGGCCCAAGCAGACCAAGACAAGCCAAGGGTCTGACAAGACAGACTCAGAAGCTGGGCCAGAGGAAATGGGCCTAGGCTGGCAGTCAACAGTAAGAATAACCAGAGGGCTAAAGCCTGTATAAACTAATGTGTGGATCTAGCGTAACATCTGCTAGGAATGGGTGTAGCTGCAGGGATGGAAGGATGCAACAAATAGCTCTTAAGGTGACTACTGTCCTAAAGCACTGACAGGGCTGAGGAGGGCCCCACTTACGACCTGAAGAACAGGACTGGGGGGTCAGCTGGGTATGGGAGAGACCCGCTGGCCAAGGCAGGCTAGGGCTTGCTCAGGGATTCTGAGGAAGCCTCCTTTCTACAACAGAAAATAATTCCATAAAGGCATGGCAAGCAAGAGGAACAGGGAGGGTACCCCAGGGGAATGGCATCATGACCACCCCTGGGGAATGGTCCTGTCACATTCAGATCAAATGGGGTAGAAGCCATGTTGCCACCAGAGAGTGGTTACGGCCACCCCTGGGGTATACTATCCCTAACCCGACTATCACTGAGAACTGTAAAAAGCTTGGGAGAAAGAGCTATGGTAGAACATGAACAACAATGACCACACAGCACTAAAGGAGCTGGACCAAGAGATGACCATTCTATTTGCATCACAAGCTCAGACAATAAAATTATTCTCATTTTTCCAGGTTTCTTGGTTTTCTTTACTCTGAAGGACTCAGGCTTGAACTTAAGCTTTCCAGACTTACCTGTCATTGGAACTAGTGTAGCTCTGCCTGGACCCATCACCTGAACAATCTTTAAAAACAACTAAACCAGTGATTACGTCTATCCATGATGGAAACAAAGTCCATGCTTATGACACTTACAGAAGCCGTTTGACAGGCTTCAAAAGATTAAAAAAGCAACATGACTGAACTAGCAAAAATATATATAGTGAAAAATCAGCAGTTTCTACCAGTTGTTTCCTTTCTTAAACAAAACTGACAATGAAAATAAAGTAACTTAAGAAAAGCTGATTTCACACTTAAGACTTTTTACTTCACAAAGAAAACAGCTGTCTACAAATATAAGTTGAAACCTGCTTCTAACGTGATATCCCCAAACAATGTGGATAGGCAAAAGCAAAGGCTCTGATGCACAAACATCAGAAAGCCACTCCGTTGTGTCACTCACTGACAAGGTGATCTAGAACCTATGAGGCTTTTGCCAAAACTACTGAAAGCGTGGAGCTAAGTTGAGGCCTGCAAAAATTACGTGCTTACTAAAACATGGGTGGAGGCAGACCTTAGTTATTTGAAACAAGACATCTGCTATGTTGTTGGTGGAAAAATAAACCTATGTGACTGCAGAAGAGCTAATGAAGCTGGTGAGTTTTAGCATTGTATACTTTCTGATGCACTGAATTATTTCAATGTGTATTTTGTTTATAGGGCAATTGTGAGTTATTTGATGACTCTACATTAGCTTGCATCTAGAAAAGACAGAACACAAACTGGTCTTGGATCTAGATACACTCTAGAAACAACAGAAACAAAGTATTCTAGATATTGTTTTAGGTTAAATGCTCATATTCAAGAGTAGAATAGAAAATAATAGACTTCAAGATGTGGTAAAGAATGCCAATAGTTCATACAGAAACCATGTTATTAATTCCATATCAAGGACGTGTCTTTATTCAGGGGCAAAATAATATGTAAAGTGTAACATGATCTGGAGTATTAGAGATGATCAAAATATTTCTTAAAAGGTGCAGTCCTCTATCCTCTTTTTCTTTTCTTTCCCCATTCTCTTCCTCTTAACCCCTCCCTCAAGTCTCATTCACTCCAACCCAGATAACAACAGTAAATGAAGTGATAGAGAAGTAACTGAATTAATGAGACATGCCCTCATAACCACGGTCACTTCACTTTGTAAGGTGTCTCTTGCTCTCCCTATCTCTCCCTCCACTCTTTATGTATATTTTTGTCTTGTTTTCAGGACAGACACCATGCTCCTCGTTTTTGAGCAGCACCCAGAACAGAGTCCTGATCCTGTATTAGGCCATTTGGGTGTCACTACCATGTTCACTTATCTGCATAACAACAGAAAGTGGAGGAATGAGGCAAGATGCAGGGATACCCAATAGGAGTTGAGTACTATAGTCTCTTTCAACTCACTGTTTAAGTATATACTAAAAAAAGTTCCTTCTAAAGGCAAAGTATCTCTACATACTAAATGAAGGTCTGAAAACATCATGAAAAATTTAGCTGCTCCACAGCCAAGCAATAGAAAATACCAGTCTGCAGGACTAGTGCATGGTTTGCTGTATGAGGTTTTAACCAGTCATCTGTTCACACGCTCTATTTGTTATAAATTAAACCTATAGAAACCATCAGAAAGTCTTGTTTTAATTGACTATTAATTATTTCACAGCCTATAGATGGGGTAAGGGAAGATTTTCGTTTACATTTTACTGCTTACATTTTTTGTGCCTACAATGCAAGCAATGCAAAGGGAAGTCAACTCTTGGTTTTAACAGGTCCTGTGAGACTTTCAAACTACCTTTATAACTACATACTATGAACTCCTTATGGCACATTAGCATGCTCTGCAAGTTCATTTTTCAGTTGACAACACTTTATTCTCAGTCTGCTTTTCTTTGTACACAGCAAGACAGTTACTGAATTAAATCAACTGAGAACCCTTTCACCCACTGATCATTTTATGTATGTAATTAAAATTTAAAAAGCAGGAAGTTCTTTTGCATAATATTTTCATAAGAATGTCCAACTTGGCAAGAAAAGAGGAAATAAGCATGGAAATGTATTTAATTCAAGAGGATGACATTCAATTCAGGGGTTTCAAGACCCCCAAAGATTCAAAATAGAACTAGGCATTTATTAGGACTGTGCAGAACAACTGTGTTTCGATTCAGTTTCGGATACAGTTATTTCGGATGACAGTGATTCGTTTCAATGTTTCAGACCACTCTCCTCTTTTGTTTCAGCCAAATCCATTTAAAATGGGTTGCAAGCTTCACACAGCTCTACTGCCCAGCTGGGCAGGGTGCAGGATGGGGCTGTGGGTGGCTCATCCGGGGGAGGGCCCTGCCCTCCACACAGGCTAGGAGACCCCCCGCGCAGATCTCTGATCCCTGCACGCAAGCCCCAGTGACATGGGGCTGGGCAGGGCAGGCAGCAGTGGCAAGGAGACCCCAGTGCAGATCTCTGTTCCCTGTGGAGCCAGGTCGCACAGCAGGATCCAGCACTGCCCTGTCATGCGGCCTGGCTCCACAGGAAGCAGAGATCTGCGCCGGGGTCTCCTTGCCGCCGCTGCCCGCCCTATGCAGCCCCACATCACCAGTCCCGAGCTGCCCTCCCAGGCTGTGTGCTCCCCCTACCCACCCAGCCTGTACAAGGCCTACCCCTGCTCCAGCCACACACTCCCTCTCACCACTGTGGCATTGGGGCAGATTGAGGACCCAGCAGTCAGGGAGGGAACGGGGCACAAGTAGGAGCAGGGGTTGGGGGGAGTGGGGGACAAGAAGAGGCCTGGGGGGCACTTACCGCCCAGGCCTCCACTTGTTCCACCACCCAGCCTGACCAAGACCCCACTCTCTGCAGTCCCTGATCCTGCCTATGCCCCACTTCATCCCTCACAGCTGGGGCCTCAATCTGCCCCCACTCTGCCACAGCCCTTTCCTTCCCCCCACCCCTTCCCCCAAAGACTTACCTGCTGGGGGGTGTGCCCCGCAATAATTTTTTCTCCCTTTACCTCAATCTGTAACCCCCTTCCCTCCCCACAGGCTGACCTAGGGGATGGTGGAGGGGAAGTGGCAGTGCATGGTAAATCTTGGGTTGCTTTTTAATTCAAAAAGTGATCTCTGACTTAAAAAGGATGGAGACCACTGCTCTAGAATTAATGACCTGCACAGAGTATCTCAACTCAAGTGATAGATCTGTTTTAGCAAATTACCCATATGATTATCCAAACGAATGAGAACTGAAGAAAATGAAAAACAGAAAATAAACAGGTAAATAAAAAAAACATTCGTTTCCTACCTAACTACATCTCTTTCTTCAGGAACCGTAAGTAGAACTACATGGGAGCTGTGTAAAGGCTCGCAAACTACACCTGGCCTATCCCAGGGGCGGGCAATTATTTTGGGCAGAGGGCTGCTTACTGAGTTTTAGCAAGCCATCGAGGGCCACATGACAGGCATTCCAGGGCAGATAAATATTAATTTTCTAAAATTTTTAGGGGCCCCGCAGGCCGGATAGAACGTCTTGGCGGGCCACATTTTGCCCACCCCTGGCCTATCCCCATGGTGGCCAAACCTGACTACCAGGGATTACTGTAATTTCCTGGCAGGCTTTCGGTGATGGCTATAGGTGGAAAACAGGATACTGAACTGTACTGGGCACAGGCTTAATCTAGGAAAATTTCTAAAGGATAGTAAAGAAAAATCTTAAGAACATTTATTCTCTTTTCCTTTCTTCCAGGACTGAAGCGAACGGGGGGGTGAGGGGGAAGATGAGAGAAAAAGTCCTGTTGAACAGACTAAAAGGAAGTGCCTTGTTTGCCCCCAAAGAACAGAGTAAACACAGGAGCATATAAATTCCTTTTACGTACTTCAAATACACAGAGATTAAATTTAAATCATTACAAAGAACCCAGACATGAACTGCAGTTCTGCTTTTATCCCATTTACTACATAACACAACTGCTTCCCAGTCTAGCAGTGGACTTACTCATCTGTTCTTAGTAATGATCAGAAACTAGGGACATCTAACCTAAACTCGCTAGCATACAACACCCAACTGCATCTACTCCTTGCATTAGATAACCCACCACAACACAGTGCTTTGAACAGTTGATACCCTGCTCACTGCACGCTGTGCATATGGAGAATATGAGAAAATGACCTGAAGCAAATTACAAAAAAAGCTCTTACTTACAGCACCGAAGTAGGGGGCCTGATGCACAACCCCTGTGCCTTCTTCTGCTTTTACATAGTTATCTATCACCACAGTAAAAGCACCATTCTCTTTACACTAGAATACAAAATATTGAGCATTAATTTGTTTGTCAATCAGCAAAAAAATAATCTTAAAGTTCTTCTCATTATCTTAACAGATCACCTTTTAAGTCAAAACAGCTGCATTAGCTAGTATTCCTTTTTATAGTTACATTTGCAAGAGATAAATACAGTATTCCTCACTGATTCTCAACAAAGATACCAAACTTAATATTTCTATTTATACAACATCAAACGTCTAACACTAAAACACAGACTTCTTTGGCCTCTTAATAAATTTTAAGCTTGTACTTTAATTGACATCATGTAATATCTTCTGGTTAGGATACTACAAATTTATAGGATTCTATAAACCGGGAAAGAAAGCTGCACCCATTTATAAACATACTAGCAAACTGCCCGTCAAGAATGACAGGGGGTGGGCAGGGATGGAGCCCTTTTTGCAGCACTCGGTCCTCACCCCCGCACCATCCAGCACCACTACCTCCCTCGCTGCCACAGCTCTGAGTCTGGCCCTGCTTTCTGCCCCTTCCCCACTCTCCTCCGCCGCTCTAGGTCCAGCTCTACTCTCCCCACACCGCCACTCGGGGTCTAGCCCTGCTCTGCCTGCCTCCCCGACCACTTGGGGCCCGGCCCCAATATACACCCCCCACCCCCAACCGCCACTCCAGGTCCGGCTCCGCTCTACCCGCCACCTGACATCTGGCCCCGCTCTACCCCTCCCCTCCCTGCACCGTGGATGCCCAGTTACTCAAGCGGCCTGGCCATGTTCACCGCCACCACAGATTTCACCAGGAGAATCACAAATTTGGGCTGTGCAGGACAAGGAGCCAATCACCACCTGCCCTCTTGGCAGCACATGCACGGGTGCCCAAAAACATTACAGAGAGACAGACGCAGACAGACACACACTCAGACTAAGTATTTTATTATATTAGAATATAAATACATAAATAAAATAATCCTATTTAAAAATAACATTGATATACTCAACGTTACATATCTCATCCAGTGCACCAAATGTCCTGATGGAAAATACATAGGAGAGACCAAAGAACAACTGTGTACCAGACTGAATGCACACCAGACATCTATTAAAGACAAGAATACCCTATTACCATCGGGGGCACATTTCTCATAAGAGAGCAACTCTCCCTCCAGTCTCTCAGTCCTGACTCTCCCCCAGTGCTCTGGGTGACTTTGCTCTCCCTTGCAATACCCCCCACCCCATTTGTCTGTGGCTTTCCCCCACTGGTTCAGGCTGGCCTGCCTCTGCTTCGTGGAGACAGGGAGATTTGGAGTGAAAGGGGGACTTCTTTTTGGGCACGCTCCCACTGGTGCCAGGTTGAGGAGGAACAAGGGCAAGAGGGTGCTGCCTCCTGAGATGCAGCAGCATTGCCGTGGTGGTGAAGTGTTTCACCTCCTTCCTCCCCCCCCCCCCCCCTTTCTGGGTTGAGCACAGGGATCCTGCCTTATCCCCCTCCTTAGCAGGCAGAGGCACAAAAAGAGGGGAAGCTGAGCCACCTGCCCCCACAACCTCCTCTGAGGTGCCTTCTGGAGAAGGAGACCTGCCTCTAGGAGAACTTTGAGGGGTGTAGAGCACAAACTTAGATTCCTTCTCCTTCCCTGAATTTCCCTGGCTATGGCACTCAGCTCCCCTGGTTACAGATCCAGCTCTTCCTCTGGCACTGGGAAGCTCATGCTGGGAGCTGAAATTGGCATGGAGGAGACTGTCATGCTGGTGGCTATTTCTGGTGTTAGTGGAGGTGGTGCAGGAACAGGAACAGGTACTGGTCCCACCTCCTTGCTCGCACTGGCAGCAGAAGACTCATTGCTACCAGGCAAGAAGGTGCGTCTATGTTTGGGGGTGTGTAACTTGCAGCTCTTCCCCTAACCCTCTGTAGCCCCTCTCCCTCCTCTGCCAGAAGACCTGGCACCTGCCTTTCCAGCATGCTTCATAATGTTTGCTGTGCTGGAATGTGCGTGTATGTCTGTAATATACCGTGTGTGTGTGTGTGTGTGTGTGTGTGTGTGTGTGTGTGTGTGTGTGTGTGCGTGCAAAAATATTTGTGCTTTCCTGCACAGTGATGGATGAGAGACTGCCAGGGAAAACACGGCTTTCTTCTTAAAAAGTGTAGGGGGGAAAAAAATAACAAGAACAAATAAGAGGATTTTGGGGGAAGAATAAGTTGAAAGGAATGGATTGGATAAGGATAAGTAGAGGGATTCTAGGCAATGGTAGTTAGTAAGCTGTATCCAATCCCTTTACACGTTTTTGCTTCCAGACAGACAACTCACAAAAGGCAGAGAGAGGCTTCACACCGAGCCTTATATGCTGTTTCTACATCCCTCCCCCAGAGCACTGTGATTGGAAGGGAACTCAAGGAAAGAGCACAGTCTCTGGCCAGCTACAGATGTCAATATCAGAGCAGTTTTTCCCCCCACTTCTCCCCCTCCTTCCCCTTCTCAGTTTCTGTTTCCCCAAAAGACTGCCTTCCCAATCGCTGAATCTCTTCCGAATCTTTTCCAAATCAATTCAAATGCTTGAAATTGATTTGGAACTTTTAATGGGTCTCCCGGTTTGATTCATATTTGATGATTTGGCCACCGCTGAATCTTCTCTGAATCAAATCGGCAACCGAAGCTTATCACACCCCTCCCTACTGACAAGGCACTCACCCCACCCTAGTTACACTGCTGCCTCCTGCCATGCCACACATGCATGGAAGGAGGCATGACTGTACACCTTTGTGTACACTACAAAACACATGTGAATCAGGACAAAAATATTTTTGGAATCAAATTAATGGATGTTGTAGATGTTCAATTTTTAGAATATAATTTGGTATTTTTCTGGTTCTGAAATGGCAAATCCCCTTGCTGAAAGGAGTACTTCTGGGGGCACGGGGAGGAACTTATGCTGGCGAGGTCAGGGGTTAGGAGGCGGGACTTCTGGTCACAAGATGGTGATGGGGGGGTATCTGCCAAGGGGCGGGGCTACCGACGCGGCCCTCGACAGCTTGCCAAAACTTGGTAAGCAGCCGCTGCCCGAAATAATTGCCCGTCCCTGTTGTAGTTCAACCCCCTGCTCAAAGAAGGACCATCCCCAACTAGATCATTCCAGCAAAGCTTTTGTCTAGCCGGGTCCCCAAGGATGGAGAGTCCACAACTTCTCTGGGTAGCCTGTTCCAGTGTTTTACTACCTTCCTAGTGAGACAATGCTTCCTAATATCTAAGCTAAACTTCCCTTGCTGTAACTTGAAACCATTGCTCCTTGGTCTGTCATCTGCCACCACTGAGAAGAGTTTAATTCCATACTCTTTGTAACCCCCCTTCAGGTAGTTGAAGGCTGCTGTTAAATCCCCTCTCAGGTCTTCTCTTCTCCAGACTAAATAAGCCCAATTTACTCAGCCTGTCCTCAGAAGTCATGCCCTCCAGCCCCCTCACCCTTTTTGCTGCCCTCTGCTGGACTCTCTCCAATTCGTTCACATCCTTTCTGTAGTGGGGGCCCCAAAACTGGGGACAGTACTCCAGATGTGGCTTCACCAGTGCTGAATAGGGAAGAATCACTTCGCTCAGTCTGCTGGTAACGCACCTACTAATGCATCCCAGTATGCTGTTAGCCTTCTTGGTAACAAGGGCCCTGTTGGTTCATATTCAGCTTATCGTCCACTGTAACCCCCAGGTCCTTTTCTGCAGAGCTGCTGCTTAGCCAGTCAATCCCCAGCCTGTAGCGGTGCATGGTATTGTTCCGTCCTACATGCAGGACTTTGCACTTTTCCTAATTGACACTCCTGAGATTTCTTTTCTTTTGGTCCAGTCCTCCAATTTGTTGAGGTCTCTCTGACTCCCAGCCCTGCTCTTCAGCGTATCTACTACTTTCCCCAGTTTGGTACCATTTGCAAACTTGCTGAGGGTGCACTTCCATGTTCCCGGTCGTTGATGAAGATACTGAACAAAACCAGCCCCGGGACCAGAGATGTGGGTTTTCCAGAAAATTTTGAATTGGAAAATTTTCCAAAGCCCTAAATAGAGTGTGATCTGATTTAGCATGTTTATGAGACTTGTATTTAGTAAACAAAACTAAAAAAAGTACCCCCATGTTAATTTTATGTCCCAAAAGCCACAAGTATTTGAACTGAAAAATTTGATTAGGAAAAAAATCAAGTACAGCACACTTAATGTGGTTTAAATGTTATATTCAAACTCAAAGCTTTATGTGGAAAGAAATCATTTTTATTGGAATACTTGTAAAAATGTAAAGACAATGCACAATAGCATGTACTTCCCTTACATTGCTTGTTTAAATTTAAGGGAAAAAAAATGAAGGCACTGAAAACTGTTGACACACTAGTTTTAGCGCACCCAAAGAACTATGAGTGATGCGCCGTGATTGTCCACTCACCTACTTCAACAGAGTTTAGCTCTTTTCCACTGGGGTCACTGCAGCACCTCCAGTTTCACTGACACTATCTGTGGAATCACTTGCACTACTTATTAGTTCCATTTCCGAATCAGATTGAAGCCAATCTGATTCAGAACTATTTGAACCACATTCTCTTTCGCTAAAGGGTGGTTTTACCAATGATTCTATGGGCATCATCAACTGCACGTTCTTCATGAATTGTGCTTCTGACTAATTCTTCAGAAGCAAGAGATTATGAGAAACAGAAACAAGCCTAGCACTGCCTTCATTCGTTAGTCTATTCCTCTTTTTTGTCTTCATTGAGCTGAAAGCCTTCTCTGTCTAAGAGAGAATGTGATAACCGATAACTTATATGATGGGTGAATTAGCTTGTAATGTTCCTTCTGGTATTGATTTGCAGTTATGGAAAGAGCTGTGCCACTTGCAAATGTAGCTCGAGCTAATGTCTCATCTGCTTTTTCCTTGATCTTCTTTTGACATTTTGTCCACAAAGCTTGATAAAAAGCTTGACTGTCTTGAGCAGCTACTCATGGTGGATCGCATATCTGGTGACAGTGATCTTGAAAGCTAGGATCCTTGCTGCTTCTTCCCCCGGACCTGGCAGCGCAACATCTTCATTTTCCTTTTTTTGCAAATCTGCTATTTCACTTGAGTTCCAAGTTCCTGCAACAAAAGGGGGAAAAGATTTTTATTTTAGCCTATTCTAGTCTGGCCTCACCCATCAGGAGAAGAAGCGGCAGGGAACTTGCTTCCCCCCCTCCCTGCCAGAAAGAACACTGCTACTTAACTTGCTGCTCAGTTGCCCTGGGACTGCAGAGCCAAAGGGAAGTATAGTCTGGCCTGTGCCACTGGTCAGAGGACTAAGCTCACTCTGCTGGGTTGAAATAGTTAACTATTTATCTATTATGTCATTTAAAAAAAATCATTGTTAAGCCTAAGCCACTTTGGGTGCTTTGTGCAAGCAGAAAAGCAGGATACAAATTTTTTAAATACATGAATAAAAAAAATAGTCCAGAGTTGCAAGAACAACTTTTAAAATTATAATATTTTAAAACAACATAGAGGCTAGTCTATACCATGTGTCGTTTAACATATCAATTTGTTTACTTACATAGGATTCCCGAAGTAGACTCTTCTCAGATGATGTTCTTCCACCACTTGGTTGTATTAGCTTTCTGTATATGGCTCGTACTCTTTCAGGACAGTTTCTACATGTTATTACATGTTTCTTCGTTCTTGTTTCGTTGTTAGCACGCTCCTGCCCGCAATATTTACATCTACCAACTTCCTTCCTTCCTTCAGTGGCTTGAACTTCACTATAATGACGCCACACACTAGTTGGGGTTTGTTTTTTTTCTTACTAGGCATTGTTATGACTACTTCAAAGCCAAAGCACTAAAAAACGAATGTCTTATGCAAACACTTCCAACTTCCCCAACTCAAGAAAATAAATGAGACGCTGTTCTGTGCATTTGCTGAACTGAAAGTGAAACCAAAATTAATCACAGTTTTAGTTTTGGTTTGGCTTTCACTTGCAGTCTGAGATTAAATAAGAATTTTAGCTTTGGTTTTGATTTGACCTGCGCAGCCAATTAGGTGAATTCATAACTTGATTTTTGGTTTGGATTATTGTGAGAGTGCATTTACCCTCCTGTTTACAAATAAATAAAACATATATGTACCCTCTCACGCACTTCCTAGGGATACTCACCTGAAAAACATTAAATTACAACTTTGAAACTGCCATGCTTGCCTAATATTGTATTGGCATCCATTCATTGTTACTAATGAATTTTATGAACCAATGAATTTTTAGAAACGGAAAATTTCCCATGGAAAAATAAAAGCACCCCGAGGCACTCCTTGATACTGGCTGCCAACTAGACATCAAACCATTGATTACTACCCTCTGTGCCCAGTGATCCAACCAGTTTTCTATCCACCTTACATCCATTCATCCAACCAACCCATACTTCCTTAGTTTGCTTGTGAGAATGTTGTGGGAGACTGTATCAAGAGCCTTGCTAAAGTCAGGGTATAATCACAGCCACTGATCTCCCCGCATCCACAGAGCCAGCAAAACAAACTACCCAGGACACCCGAGTACACGCACACCAACATTATTTCACTCCGTGTAATAAACAGTAGTTTTGTTTGTTCAAATAAAGTTTGTGCAGTTGCACATTTATCATAGTGAAACAGAAATAGAATAGTTGCACTTTGAACCTTGTGCACTACATACCTGTGCCTTGTATAGTAGATGCCCATGTAAGTACATGTAGTCACTCACTTTTATGAGCAACAAATTCACTGGCAAAACAAACTACCCAGAATAGTTGAGTACACTCACGTGATTCATGTAAATAGACCCTTTTCCTTTAGCTTATTTTTTTAAGTTATTTCTTTCCCTCGATGATGTGGCTGGCTCACATTCTACTCGGTGAAAATATGGTTTTAAATACAGTTGGATTTATTCTAGTGTCCTGCTAACTCTGTAGTTTTTGTCCACTTACGTTCAAAATGCCCGATTTTTTTCAAAGCTTCTGGAAAACCTTTTCCTGTGAGCACTTAATCTAAACGGAACTTCAGCTATACAGCTGTCCATTAGTTTGTCACCAATAGTTCTTGAAAGTTTTTTAAATTCCTTTGCAATTACTTTATTTAATTCTAACACAATTTATACCAGGTTATCATGGTACTTCTCTTGCAACTCAGTGGTTAGTCTGTTTTGGTGGCAGCAGGGACTTCTTTTTGAATAGCCCAAACATCCACAAATCATGGAAGTTAGTTTTATACCAGGTTATCATGGTACTTCTCTTGCAACTCAGTGGTTAGTCTGTTTTGGTGGCAGCAGGGACTTCTTTTTGAATAGCCCAAACTTTTTGGGTGGCCAACTAGCTTAGAGACCGCACCCAGAGAAATTTGCTCAGTGGTATATAATTGGCAGTATTCAGGTGATGCATCCTCCTTGACTAAGTCATCGCCCTCATAAGAGCATGTGATGTAAAAGACATTCATATCGCATATTGTCAGACGAGACGGCGAGTGCTAAACCAATCATTTCTTAGTGAGATCAATCCTATTCATAAGGGTTGTGTTTAGAGGTGCACCAATACATCGGTCCAATATTGGATCAGCACCGATATAAAGAAAATTGACTGCATCGGAAATCGGCCTAATGTGGCTGATAATGTGCCGCCCCACATCTCTGCTGGCAACATTCCTAACAATGCAGCCCAGTATGCGATTAGCCTTCTTGGTAACAAGAGCACACTGTTGGCTCTTATTCAGCCTATTATCCACTGTAACCCCCAAGTTCTTTCCTGCAGAGCTGATGCCCAGCTAGTCGGCCCCCAGACTGGTTCATGGGATTGTTCCATCCTAAGTGCACAACTTTGCACTTGTCCTTGTTGAACTTCATGAGATTTCTTTTGGTCCTATCCTCCAATTTGTCAAGGTCTCTCTGAATCCTAGCCTTACCCTCCAACATGTCTACTACCCCCCCCCACTCCTTGATGTCATAAGCAAACTTGCTGAGGGTGCACTCTATGCCACCTTCCAGATCATTGATGGAAATATTGAACAGAACTGGCCCCAGAGTGAGCAAAACCAGCCCTCTAGATGCCTACAGTCTTCAACAAATGTTAACATTATGGTGTTACTGTAGATACACAGGAAGTTTCAGAGTAAAGAGCAAATGAGATAAAGTCTAGACATAAAAGCATGTCTGGTAGTATGATAGTGTTCTGTTGAAATGAAAACAAGAGCTTAACACAACACTGTTCAAGTTTTTGGTATGACAGAAGGTTATTAAGAAAAATTCAGACATAAACACTTTGCATTTTGCTCATTTTTCAAACTGAAACGTAACATCACAACAGTCTGGACATTATTTTAACATATGGCCAGCATGATATGTAAATACCATCTAAGTAAAAGGCTTTCATATAAAGGAAAGTAAGGTTCAGAAGTACAGTACTGTATCTACTTAAATCTAATACAACCATGGATTTAAGTTGACCCCCACCAATTAGATTCTATACATACAAAAATTATAATATTTGTTATAATTTTCCATGTATAGAATCTAATTATTGGAGAGTCATCTTTAATCCATCAGTCCCACCGCTACAGGGAGACAAGTGGTACAGAGGTATAGGAAGGTGGAGTAGCCTGCCCCCTGCTTGTGCCTACCACTCTGCCACTTCTGTCCTGCCCTTCACAGCCTCTGCTCCCCCACTTCCCTCACTGCCTCTGCTTCCCACCAGTAGACTCCGTCCCTGTTCTAGCTTGGGGCACTGAGCATGGCCCCAGTCCAGCCCCTGTGCGGGATGCACGCCACTGTTGTAGGCTGGGCTGGGGCTGTGCTCAGTGGCCCCAACTGCGGCATGCATGGAACCTGCTGGCACAGAGTAAAGGTAAGGGCAGGGGGGGAAGGAAGAGGGGCAGACAGGGGAGTAGAGGCTGTATGGGGGAGGGAAATAGCAGGGTACAGACAGCAGGGAGAGAGGTGGAAGCAGGCAGCAACTGCGGCTATGGCCCCAAGCCCAAGGTAGGGGCTGGAGCCTGAGCAACAGCAGCTGCCTTCCCCCACTATTGTCCTCATATTCGATTTTAAAACAAGTCTTCCCTCTCTCCCCCATGTTAAATGGAGGGGAAACCAGTATTTATTCTATTCTCATAAAAAGAGGAGATATGGAGCAAAATGCACACAAAATTTAATATTATGGTGACTTTGTTTTTAATGTGGTCATATAATTGTGTTTACGCAGAAGACTGATGCATCTTACCTTAATAAAATATTCAAACAGTGGTTTATATTTCTTGCCTTTAAGAGCCACACCAGGAAACCTACAGAGAAAGATGCACGTGTTAATATTAATAACCTTTAAGTTGCACTAGGTAACTTGTAAAGATTAAACTCAAGAAGACTGTTCATTTTGCATTAGTTTTCATACCAGAATCCAAGTTTCTCCAGGGACAAATCTCCCATTCCTATACTTAAATCAAGAGCTCAAAAAAGGACTAACTGGCAGCCCACATGTGACCCATAAGAGTTAAGTTAACCTGTGGCCCAAGTTTCCAATTCAGTCACCATTCTGTCCATTGCTCTTGTAACTACAAGTGCCCAGGTTCTCTAGGCTCCTCTCCCTACCTTGGACTTCTGGTTCCTGTGCCTGCTCCTGTGGACAGGGCAGTGGAATGGGAGGGGACCAGCCTACCATTGCTGTACACAGTGGTGTGGATGGTACCAGGCTGCTCCCTCTAATCAATATTTTCATTAATCTCTGATGAGTGTAGAGAGACAAATTTAATATGAACCCCCCCCCAATAATTGGATTGTATATATTGAAAATTATAACAAATTTGTAATTTTCCATGTACAGAATATAATCATTGGGGATATTTTCTTAAACTCAAAGTTGACATGGATTCAGATCAATACAATACATTTTTATTAAAAAAATGGGAGTTAAAAAATAAAAGTCTCACATTAATTCATGTACTTGCCTATCAAGGATCTTGTATTCATTTTCAGATTTGTATAGTGCCACCAGTCTGGCTTCCATCAAAATAAAAATCTTCCCTGTGGCATTATCTAACAAAAGAAAAACTTCAGTGAATAACAGTTTTTCATCGTTACAAAAAGTGGCATTTTAAACAAGAACATACCACATTCAGTCTAAAACTGCCCAGAGTAGCCTTGCTTACTAGACTCACATTTTCCATTTTTTTCTTCCAGAAGAGAGATTTACATACATTGGCAAAAATGATTTCCAAAGAGCTAAAATTAGAAATGCTGTTATGCTACCTTTTATCAGACTTTGTCTTTAAATATCAGGACTGCCTTAACAAATAAGTGAGTTTCCTAACCATATTTCTGTTATGGTAAAAGGCAACTGAACAGTGGCAGCATGAACAGTTAAGTCAGAGGGCAAACCAGTTAAGAGAAGTCAAACTAAAAACTGTAACAGTTAGTGGATCAGTACTTAATGCCACGAGTATGGACAGATGACAAAACCATACCAACTGAAAAGGGGGATACAGGGCACTTGCTGTATTTAAAGCGATGTCATTATAAACATTTAGTGTCTGCATTCTATCCTGCAGTAAATGGGCATTAAAATTGCAATAAGTTTGTTTCATTATGGTGCAAGCTGCCTCAGATGCAGATGCATGAAGCAGCTGACACACATAAGCAGGAAGTTCCACTCCCTTCCCCATTCCTTTAAAGGGACAAAACTATTTTATCTGTTCATGCCCAACATAATGTCCATTATGCTGCATTTTGAAGATTTATTTTAAATGGTAAACTACTCTTAGCCACTTTACTCTTGTATCTAAAAAAAGGGAAGCAAACAGGAAACGTTATCCTAACCTAACCTCCATATACTTGCTTTAAAAATATTTTCACTATCAGAAGAGATTGTTGGTTTTCCAGCTTGCATGATTGTAGACCAGTGTTTCTCAATCAGAGTGCCAGGAAACCCAGAGGTACCAGTACTTGCGAGGAGATTAGCAGATAGGTACCTACTCTGGCTCAGCCCATGCCTAGATGTTCCTTGCTCCCACTGCCCGGCCTTCTGCAAGAAGGTAAGCGCTATAGGGTTGGAAAGCCGATCAACTGACAAGTCAAATATTGGCAACTGATTGCATATTTTTGACTCGCCAAAGATTATAGCAATTTTACAAAAAAAACACCAAGGAAGACACAACTTTTTTTGTAGTTTTCTTAACAGGAATATGATTTTTATTGTTTTTTAACACATTTCTTAATGGAAAATTTGTGCTTTTTCAGTGTATTATTTGAATCAATTGGCAATTTTTTTACAATTTTTGACCAATCACTTGACTGACTTTTATTTGACCAGTCAAATATGCAACCCTAAAGCACTGTAATAAATTTGTTTTTGCAGAGGGGTGCCACTCAGTTCACAAAAGTTACAGAGGGGTACCTCAAATCTATTAAGGGCTACCTTGAGTCTGAAGCAGTTGAGAGCTATTCCTGTAGACAAACCATCAGCTTGTCAGTACCCTCACCCAATTATGCAAAGTTACCATATCTGAGACCAGATAATTACCACTAACCAGTTATGAAGATTTCATACAGTTATTTTTAGTATAAACAACAGCATTACTTTCTTATACAACACTTTTCATCCACATGTCATACTCAGAGGTTGGTGGTGGACGGGTCATATTCAACCTGGGGGGAAGTGGGCAGCGGAGTCCCCCAGGGCTCGGTACTGTTCAATTTCTTTATCAGCGATTTGGACGACAGGGTGAAAAGCAACCTGTTCAAATTTGCTGATGATACCAATATTTGGGGTGAGGTGGGCACGTTAGCAGGGAGGAAAAGACTGCAGCAAGACCTGGATAGGTTGCAGGGGTGGGCTAACAAAAACAGGATGCATTTCAACATGGACAAGTGCAGGGTGCTGCACTTGGGCAGTAGTAACCAGCAGCACACTTATAAGATGGGAAACTCCCTTCTTGAGAGCACGTAGGCAGAAAGGGATCTTGGATCATCACTGACTCCAAGATGAACATGGGCTGACAATGCGAGGTCACAGTCGGCAGGGCTAACCGGAACCTATCGTGCATCCACACGTGCATCTCAAGTAAGGCCAAGGAGATGATCCTCCCCCTCCACGCAACACTGGTCAGGCCACAGCTGGAGTACTGTGTCCAGTTCTGGGCACCCCACTTCAAGAGGGATGTGGACAACACAGAGGGTCCAGAGGAGGGCCACCCACATGATCCAGGGACAGCAAGGCAGACCCTACAATGAGAGGCTACGGGACCTGAACCTGTTCAGCCTTCACAAGAGAAGGCTGAGGGGGGACCTGGTGACTGTCTATAAACTCACTAGGGGGGACCAGAAGCATTTGGGGGAGACCTTGTTTCCCCTAGCACCCCCCGAGATAACAAGGAATAACGGCCACAAGTTGTTGGAGAGTAGGTTTAGATTAGACATCCGTAAGAACTACTTCACAGTTAGGGCGGCTAGGATCTGGAACCAACTTCCAAGGGAAGTGGTGCTGGCTCCTACCCTGGGGGTCTTTAAGAAGCAACTTGATGCCTACTTGGCTGGGGTCATTTGAGCCCAGTTTTCCTCCTGCCCAGACAGGGGGTCGGACTTGAAGATCTACAAGGTCCCTTCCAACCCTACTTCTATGATTCCATGTCAATTCTAATATTATAAAAGCCTAAGTCTGTCTATCTGTAATGCTTTACTCACGCTCTAACTGGCTGATGGAAACAGTCAGAGTGCTCCAAGTGTCGGGGAGCGCTGCCATGATTCTGAAGTTGCACCAAGGACCAGACAGCGGGTGGGGGAGCTGAGGCCAGTGCTCCTGACCTCAGCTCCCCCACCCCGCTCCCTGCAAGAGGCAGAACAGCAGCAGCATGGGGCATTATGTGGCAGCACTCCATCCCAGCCCCCTCCCCACCCCATGTCATTCTTGACAGGCAATTAGCTAGTACTTTATAAAGGCAGACAAATAGAGATAACCAAGAGATGGCCCAAGTCTGCACAACTGTTCTACTAACAACAATCCCAAATACATCCATACCCCGAAACACACCCCGCACTTTTTGCCTGCCATTGTACCCTCAATGGCTGGTGCCTTACAGGGCACATTTTGGGCTCCTGCAAGAGAACTGCTAAGTAGAGCAGTGCAGATCCATGAGAAGCTGCCAAACTCCTGAAAGTCAAATAGGGTAAATATGAAACAAGGCCACAGAAAAGCTAAATGTGGCCTTGCTTTTGTTTTATATATCTATATAATATAAAAATTCACACTAAAGAGCAGCAGCAGAGCCAGGAACAAAAAACAAGTTTTGTGACTCCAGCATACTAAGTCTCACCTTCTTTTAGTTAAAATTTCTAAGACCTCTTCTGATCAAGTCCTTAAAGTCCTAAACCGAGAGAAAGAAGCAAGCATCTTTTCTCAAAGCCTGAAGTGTTTTGCCACTATGGCAGAGGCAACTGCCGACTTCTGCCTTAGGTACTTTAGGAACAGTTTGAGAACAATTCTGTAATAAAACATTTTATTTTCATATTACGCATTCACTTTAGGGATTTAGGTAGTAGAGTCACAAATTCCGATTCCTTAAAAAGATGATTCTATACAAGGACAAGTTTGCTTGACCTCCGATTATGCTGAAGAATTACTTTTAATCCATTAAATCTTTATGGTGGGTAATACATTCTTTGGGTTAAAATAATTATGTACATGAACTGTTTGAAAGGGTTACAGGCACCAACAACATAAAACATGCTTTCTCTTTGCATACTTTTATCTTAAGGGCTTAAAGGG
>NW_005842627.1:170910-171499 GCF_000455745.1 Alligator sinensis | reverse complement strand
GGGGGGGGGTGGGGGGGGGGGGGCGTGTCTTTTCTCCCCACTGTACTTTGTGTATAGTGTTACAGATTTACCAATAGTCAGGTGGCAAGAAAAATTTCAGTACAAAATAAATGACAGCAGACACGTGTCATATCTAGAGGTGCACCGATGCATTGGTCCAATATTGGATCAGCACCAATATAAAGAAAAATGTCTGTACTGAAAAGCAGCAGTATCAGGCCAACAATTTGGCCGATAAATGGCCCGTGCACACGCGCAGCCGCAGCATAGCACAGGCCGCAAGGAGCACAGCCCAGCAACATGGACAGCTGCCTCCAGCTGGTAAGTGGTATGGTGGAAGGGGAGCGGGGAAAGGGAAGGGGATGGAAGAGGTGTGGGGGAGGGCAGATCAGGGCCCCCCGCGGTGAGAGAGGCGTGGGGCTGGGGCAGAGCAGGCATGGGATAGGGCCGCAGCTCGTCTAATGAGCGCGGGGAGGGAGGGAAGCTTGCGCCACTGGTCTGGGAGCTGTTGGTCCGGCAGCTCATCCACCAGCTCCCGCCGCTCGTCCAGGGAGGGGGGCGGGGGGGGCCCGGTCTGCACAGGGCGGGG
>NW_005842627.1:169866-170835 GCF_000455745.1 Alligator sinensis | reverse complement strand
CAACAGCTCCCAGACCAGTGGCGCAAGCTCCCTCCTCCCCCCACCCCCAGATGAGCTGCAGCTCCATCCTGCACCCACCCCGCCGTGCCCCGGCTGGGCAGCGCTTGCCCCAGCCCCTGCCCCATGCCTCCCTCACTGCAGGGGCCTCAACCTGCTCCCCCTCATGCCTCCCCTCCTCTTCCACCACACCAGTTACCAGCTGCACACAGCTCTCCAAGCTGCTGGGCTGGTAATGGAAATTGGATCGGTATCGGCTGATATGTCTCCTTAAAAATTGGCTATCAGTATCAGCCCAAAAATTTCTATTGGTACACCCCATGTCATATCTAAAAGTACTCTCAACTCTTTCTGAGCTCTCTCAAGATCACTATGTGCTTTAATATGAGAAGGAAAGGTCAGAAAAGCCTGTCTTAAAGAGAAATAGTTCAACTAAAGATAAAGAAACATTACCCACTCTAAGGCACATTATGTTTCACATATGGCATGCTGAGGACAGCAGTAGTTAAATTTAAAGGGTTTTTTTTAACAGGAAATTTTATCATTTTTAACTATGGCATTTGATCTGGGTTAAAGCTGAATCATTTTACGTTACACAAATTTAGAAAAAAAATAAACAGTTTTGGAAATTCTGAAAATTCAATACAAGGGCAATCATTTTTCTTCAAGTTCATATTCAATGTATTAGGTAAACTAGCTGTAGCAAAATTCTGTCATAGTCTATTTTGACATTTTTCAGAACAAAGCATGATAAAAAACAGCATTTCTAGTATGGACATTGTAGTAAAAAAATCCCTTTCTGAAAATGATACAAGGGAATAAGTGATCAAGATTGCATTCCTTTAGCTACTAAATGAGTGGAACTGCAAACCTTAAAAAGGATGGCAAAAGTAGTGAGGAAAAAGACATACATACTACTTACCCTGTTGTATATGGGTTCCCCTTTTAAACTACAGGAATATGCTGTAGTAC
>NW_005842627.1:164110-169835 GCF_000455745.1 Alligator sinensis | reverse complement strand
CTTTCCCTGAGGAAGGGATTACCTTAAAATCCCATTTGAGCCAACCTAATGTACTCCAATTCTTCTCAGAAGATAATGAGCAGGTTTGGTCTGATGCAGTCAGGAGTGAGGTTGGGTAGACAAATTGAAAGGAGTGAAATGAAGTAAAAAAAAAAAAAAAAAAAAAATCACTTTATACAGTGGGATGTAGGGGGTAACTGTAGGAAGGTAAGAGATCAGGTAACTAAGGCTACTGTCCTTCATTTGCTAGAAAATGGCATTAACTTTGCAACTAGCAGTACTTTAAACACCAATGTAAAACAGGTAATTTATAATCCAAGAGCACGAAGTGGAAACTCTAGCCATGCAGTTAATTATCCAACCATTCTCCAAGCCTCATTCAGTAAGTCCCAGTGAAATGCTATATGCTGAAAATAAAATAAAACCTTCCGTCACAGAGACTTGGGTATGTGAACTTGTGACCAAAGGAACTAAGTTTTCACTGCATTTCATACCAAGTTAGTACTTACCTTTCAGTTTCACATACTGCAATTCTGGATTAACACAGAGGGCTAGATTACTTGGTAGAGTCCAAGGAGTAGTTGTCCAAGCAACAAGAAAGATGTTTTCATCTTCATCCAGTGGGAAGCTTACAATTACCGATGGATCTTGAACATCCTTAAAAAAAAGGATAGGAAGGAACAAGAGGTTTGGTCTTGTGAGTCAAGGACAAAATACTCCAAAGAAAAGCAGTGACAGTATGTTGTCATACACATGTACCTGGTTCTTTAAGCATCCTCCAATTTGACTCAATTAGACCTGTGTTTCAGCCTCAGTAAGTGGCAGGAAGACTGAATTGCAGATATGAACCAACTTTCCCATTGTAGAACAAACTGGCCAAATCACAAAATGACCCAAAACAGCCACAATGTATACTTATAAAAGCTGAATTGTCAAAGGAATCATTGGCAGCTAGTTACCAAAACCTGTAGAAATTCAATGAGAGCAGTGAGCCAAACTCCCATGGATGCTTTTGACAATCCCAACTTAAAATAACCTAAAATCTGGAACTGAGGTAATACTATAGGAAAATAAGCTGTTTGTTAGTTATTACAAATCTGGAATAAATTATTAACTTTTTTTTTCTCTGGGGATATAGGGTAGAAAAAACTAACGATGACTTTAGAAAATTCTCCCCTGACAAGCAATTGTCATTAGCAAATACAAAGAAGAGCTAAATGTTCTTGAGCACAAAATGGGCACAAAAACTGCCAACATTGACAAAACACTGGTTTCATCTTTGTATGTCACAAGAAGGTCACGGTTATTTTTCTACCTGGTTAACTGCCTGTCAGCAGTAAAGAAAGCTTTGTTCTTACAGGCAACTTAACTTGAGATTTAAATAGTCAAGTTTATTTATTGGCAGCAAGAAATAATGTTTCTTGGCAGCAAGGTATAATGACTTATTTACAAAGGCACCAATAAATAATGACTTAAAGGAACAGTCAAAAAACCCCCCAAAAAACAAACAAACAAAAAAACACCACAGCCAGAGTTATACATAAGCAATTCAACTCCTCAACAACATGATGTTATCAAAATGGAATCTGCTGGTGTATCACCCAATTCAACAACTTAAGCTTTTTAACCCAAAACAAAAAATTCCAGTGCAAAATAGCAGTTGCAAGAGTCAAATTAACATGATATGTAGTGACATACCTTATAGTTCTGATGAGATTCAAAGTTTGAAAGGGGAGTGTTACATGCAGTGGAGAAAGGCATAACTTTAACTCCTCTGTAAACCAGACCTTTGTCATACAGCTGCTTGAAAACCCACCTAAAAGTAAACAAATATATTACAGCTGTTAAAAAAAAAAGTACTCCAAAACAACAAAACCGAACAAAAATTCACAGAACAATAATTCAGTAAGAGAGGTATTTTTAACTCTGTGGGCACATCTATACATACAGGCACATGCGCTTGCAGCAGCTCAGATAGGAGTGGCACAAGTTTGAGCCGGGGATTTTTGCCTCAATGCGCATGCCCGGACGTGCACTTTGGTGTGGGGCAAGTTGTGCCTCTTGGGGCAAAATAACCCTGCCCAGCTCCTCCCAGATCTGCAGCAAGGGGGAGCTAGAACCTGGGGCCAGCTACTGGCCCCAGTATAAAAACCTGCCCTGGTGAACAGCTCAGGGCTACTTGCCCTCAGGAGCTTTGGGGGGGGTGGGGCCCATGGGAGGAAGTTGGCTATGCCCCTTCCTGTCCCAGGCTGCTGCATGCTTGTTCTCAGGAGTTTGTGGAGATGGCCAGGCCCTTTCCTGCCTCTGGCTACTGCTAGCTGCTGGCTTGGGTTCAGAGCTTTTTGGAGGAAGTTGGCTGCACCCCTTCCTGCCTTGGCCTGCTGCTGTTGCTGACCCCCCATGGGGGGGCCCTCTGCTGCATGTTGTTGCCCCCCTCGGGGAGGGCCCCCCTGCACTGCACCACACCCCAGCCTCTGTACCCGTTTCTGGCCTACTACCCAGCCCACCGCCAAGCCATGGTCAGGGGACAGCCTGGGGAAGGAGCCTGCACTGCCTGTGGGTTCCTCCTCCCCCACCATCACTGCTGGAGCCTAAAGCTGCTTTGCCTGCCCCAGCTACCTTGGCAAGCCACCCCCCCACCTTTACCTCCACTCTCACCAGAAGCACACCCCAAGTGGCTGAACTGGACGGCTCCTACCATCACTGCTGCTGCAGTCTGTTCCGCTGCTGCCCCCTCTCAAGACAGAGGGAGATTCCCTGCTGCACCACCTTGCACCACTCAACACCACACCTGCACTGAATTACTCCTCAATTGCTTGATTGCTCCTTCCCTCCCACACAGCTGCCTCACTGCATCTGATCCTGCTTTGTTTCCTTGCCTGCTGCCGAGCACCTAGCTGGAGGCCTGAGGAGCTTCTGAACTGATCTCCAACAAACAAAGCCCCTCCACCTCTCCAGCCATCTTTTACATCTGCCTCAGCAGCCTTCCCCGTGTGTTTTACCCTATGTGGCAAGTCCTGTGGTCCACTCCCCCTGCCCTGGTGTTTGTTGTGGGGCTGAGCAAGCCAGCTCAAGTCTCCCCAGCCCATCCGCGTGTGCGTGTGTGTATGTGCATGCTTCCCCCTCCCCCACATTCCCCAAGCATAGCCCTCTTAGCTTTTTTCCTGCAGGGATGTAGCTCAGTGAACTTCAGCCCCCTTCCCCCATATTTTCCCCACAACCCCAGCCTGCCCCCATTAGATTCACCAGTCCCACTGTACTTTTTTGGGGTTTCTTTATTGATTTCCCTTCCCTGATGTGAAGCAATAGCAGGGCAGCAGCTTTCAGAGGGGGAGGGGGGAGAGATTCCTCCACAGAACTTCCTGCAGCCCCCACTACAGGGGCAGATCCCAGCCAATCCCCCCCAAGAGAATGCATGCCCTTGCAGCCCCCCACTCCAGCAGAGTCCAAACGACCTCCTCCAGGGGTAGAGAAGCCTCAGAACTCTCCTGCAGGGGCAGGTGAGACTCAAGCAGGGAGCCAGCAGGGCCAGAGGGTCTCCCCTGGCCAGGCCCCTCCTGGAGGAGTTCCCAAGCCCCCTTCATCAGGGACCAAGGGCAAGGGCAGTGGGAAGGGCTGCCCAGCTGGGGGTGGGAAGGAAAGGGACCTAACCCCAAGTCTAAACCACCAGTGCCTGAAGGGACCAGGTGCACCACACCAACTGGTACACCCACTCAGCCTGTCCCCGACCCTAGCCCCAGCCCCACCAATGCAGCCCCGCAGAGGGAGAACCGCAGCTATGCACAGGGGTCAACAGGGTGACCCACAGCTGTAGGGCCTGGACCCTCCACTGCTGGCCCTTCCAGCTCAGGCAGTGGGGCCCCCTTTCCAGCACTCACCTGTAG
Source organism: Alligator sinensis (assembly GCF_000455745.1). Lineage (NCBI taxonomy): Eukaryota > Metazoa > Chordata > Crocodylia > Alligatoridae > Alligator > Alligator sinensis. Next base: position 165,951 of record NW_005842627.1, on the reverse strand, counting down.
ACACAGGGTGAAGTGTCAACTGCCAAGGCGGGAGACCCTGTATTTTGAGACCTGGGTGCAGGCCCTGGCTCAGGTAGTGGGGGCCCCCAAGATTGTGGCGGCCTCCCACTTTCATGGCAAAGGTGGGGTTTTTTTTCCTTGCCTTGGAAGTGGTCACACAAAAGGCGGTGGAGAGGGGGCCCGTGGTGCAGGGCAAGTACATCCCCCTCAAGCCCCTAGAAGAGCTGGGGACCAGAGTGGTCCTCAGCTCCAACCCACCTTATATCCCCAATTGGGCCCTGCTCCCCATCTCCCAACCCTGGGGAGACTTATCTCCCCAGTGGTGGCCCTCTTCATCGTCGTGGGGTGCCAAGATCCCAGACTCTGCCACATGTGCTCATTCCATTGTCAGGTCATGATCCAGCTTGCAGTGGAAGCAAAGCTGAAGGCTGAGGGCAGCCTCATAATTCCTGTTCAGGGGGCCCTAGTAAGGATTTTCTATATGCTGGGGGACCTGTGGTGCTTCCAGTGCCATGCCCCGGGGCACTTGCATCATGAGTGCCCCATGGGTCAGGCAGGGAGGGTGTCCACAGGTCCCACTGGCAAAAGGGGTGCCCCTACCACCAGTACCCCTTCCCTCTTGGGCCCTCCTGGCACCCCAGCCACAACTACCAGAACCCCGTGACCTCAGGGACCCCACCCCCCAACCAAGTATGGCAAAGTCCCGGAAAGAGACCCCCCCTCATTCCTAGCCGTGCCCCCACTGTAACTGCCCCACCACCCCAACCCTCACCTTCTACTGGAGCCTGTTCACCTGAGGACTGCCCCATGGCTGAGTGGATGCAGGTCTCCTGCGGGTGCAAAGCTGAGAGAAGCCTGGGCGCAGCTGGAGCCCTCTGACCTAGAGGACCCCCCCGCACCCTTCCAAGACCATCACACAGGGAGAAGGAGCAGTTCAGCTTCTGCGGGCCTCCCCAGCTGTGCCCGACACCCCATCCCCAGGGAAGATTAAACGTGTTATCCCAGAAGATGAGGCTTCAGGGCTGCTGGACACTCCTGAACAGGAGCCCATGCAGGAAGCCCCTCACTCCACTGGCCAGGGCCTACCCTCTGAGACCATGGGCGCTGAGGCTGACCCAGAATAATGTCCAGTAGCAGAGCCCTCCCCCTCTGACAATCTGGGGGAGACAGGGGCCCTGAGGCTCACCCCAGTGAGCCCTGAGGGAGGTCCCCTTTTCCAGGACCCCAAGGCAGACACCGAAGCCACGCTGGTGCCTGATAGGTCTCTTCCTTCCCTCTCCTAGAAAAAAACCTCACTTCCAGCCTGCCCCATGGTCCTGCACCACAGGGGGTCGCGGTGGGGTCCTCTGATCAACAGGCCAATCTCGTCAGGGACCCTACATGGACCTCCCCCCCAGAACTCCAGCTTTACCCCATCTTGTGAAAGAGCCCCACCCCAATCCTTACCCCCACCCCTGTCCCAAGGGGCTGCAGAGCTCTCCCAATCCCAACCAGAGTTCAGGGTCTTAACAGACTCCAGGGTTCAGATGGTCCCTAAGGAGCCCGCTGAGCCCCAAACCCTGGGGAGACCCTCCATGAAGCCTGCGGACCTCTCAGTTCCATTGGTCCCCAGGGGTGAACTAATTGCATTTCCTGACTCTGACTACACCTGCCAGTCTGCCAGCAAGGTACAGCTAGCCTTAGACTGCTGGGAAGATTTTGACAGCGTCCTCACCACTGCGAGGGCGCTGGCAGGGGAAGGCAAGGGACCTAAAAGCTGCAATGCCCAGATCTATACGCAGTCCCGCAGTTTCATAGATGCCCTCAATACATATGGGAGGACGCAACACGAGCCAGCAGGC
>NW_005842627.1:159363-164063 GCF_000455745.1 Alligator sinensis | reverse complement strand
TGTCTACTCCATGCCCCCCCAGCCATGAGGTCATTTAGGATTGTGACCCTCAATGTCCATGGCTGCAGAAAGGGTCTCTGGAGGTGCTGGGTGCTCTCCTTCCTTCAGGAAGGAGGGTACTCCGTGGTATTCTTGCAGGAAACCCTGATGACTCTAGCCGATGAGTCTACAGCTGGCAGCTAGAGTGGAGAGGCAGGGTCTTATTTAGTCACCTCTCAGCCACCTCTTGCAGAGTGGCCACCCTGTTCTCCCCAGGCCTGCAGCCAGAGGTTCTCCAGGACATTGAGGTGGTACCAGGCCACCTGCTGCACCTCTGGGTCCAGATGCAGGGCCTGGTCCTGAATGTGTACACCCCTGTGAGGGACCCGGAGTTGGCAGATTTCTTCCACCAGGCAGCCACATACATCGGCACCCTCAACCCTCACAAGTGCCTGGTCCTTGGCAGGGACTTTAACATTACCCTAGACATGCAAAACCGGTCGGGCAGGGAGCAGAACCAGGCCACCGTGGGCATCCTTGGCGAGATCCTGATGGACTACTCCATGGTGGACATCTGGCATGCCTGTCATCCTACAGACCCCCCTGCCTTCACCTATATAAAAGTGTGGGGGAGAAGCAGGCATGCCACTCCCAGTTGGACTGGGTTTATATCTCTTTGCTGCACTTTGCCCAGGCCCACTACTCTGGCATCCAGCCAACCCCTTTCAGCAATCACCACCTTGTCTGGGCCCAGACCACACTAGGCCCTGCGTATCCGGGGTCACCCTACTAGCATTTCAATGCCAGTCTGCTGGAGGATGTGGACAGTGAAAGCCATCTCGCTGCGCCTGCGGTCCGTGCTGACAGACGTGATCCATCCCAACACGATGTACAGAGTGCCTGAACGTTCCATCTTTGACAACCTGTACCTGGTTTGGGACCTCCTGGAGCTAATGCACTGGGGTGGCCTGTCTTTTGCCCTCCTATCCCTGGAGGGGAAGAAGGCATTTGACAGAGTGGATCACGGGTACCTCACAGGCACGCTGCAGGCCTTTGGCTTCGGGCCCTGCTTCATGCCGGCTCTCCAAGTGCTGTATGCCTCTGCAAAGTGTTTGGTCAAGCTCAACTGGACCCTGATGGAGCCCATCCCATTCAGGAAAGGAGTGCATCAAGGCCAGCTGTATGCCTTGCTCATGGAGCCCTTCCTTGTTCTCCTGCAGAGGCAGGTGGTGGGGCTGACACTCTGGGAACCGGTGGGGAGGCTGGTCCTGTCAGCATACGCCAACGACATACTCCTCACAGTCCAGGACTCAGGCAACCTGGTGCAGGTGGAGGCCTTCCAGGCATTGTACTTAACAGCCTCCTCTACCCAGGTCAACTGGGTCAAGAGCTTTGGTCTGGCAGTGGGCAACAGGTGGCAGGTAGGCTCGCTCCCACCCACGCTCCACAGGATGTGCTGGAGCATGGGCTCACTGCTCTACTTGGGGGTCTACCTGTCCCCCATAGACCCCAACCCACCAGAGAACTGGCACCAGCTGAAGGCAAGAGCAGCTCTGGGCATGTGGGCCCTGCAGGGAACCCACCCCTCCCAAGCTGCCCCCCCCCACATGGTCCCCCGCACTTTCACAGCACCCACCCCACCACTTACCTTATACGGAGCCCAGGTCCAGGTCACTGTAGCCTACATCGCTGTTTGCCCTGCATGGTATCAGTATCAGAGTGGATCACGCAAGGGGCAGGCATAGAGACACTGGCCGACTACCAGAGCGTCTCTTTGGAGGACCCAAGCCTCCAGTTGCCTCAGGTCACAGTCCTGGACGTGCCCTGCCCTGCTTTTTTTCTGGGGGTGGAGGGGGAAGGAGGGCGGTTGATACACACACTGTACATGTATCTCCGTAGATCTCAATATGTAAATATAGATCTACACATGTATGTATAGGGTCTTATAGATATATCTCATCATTGGTGTGACTCAAATTTCTCATTGGAATATTTGTTCTTCTCTTCTATCGCAGAGAGAGAGAAGAAAAACAAAATATTCCAATGAAAATTTGAGTCATACCATGGTTCAAAGCTGAGCCCCACAAAAAGTAATCAAGGAAAAGTCAACAAATCTTACTGAAACCTGTTATGAACAGCTTAGTTTGCCTCAAGACATGAAAAGTGTCATTAGTCCTGCACACAATCTGAACTCTGGGTATATTTCAAATATCCCATCTCCTTTTGCCATGTCCCAACGTTAAAAGAATTGTGCAAAAACATTGAGGGTCATGTTCTTCCCAGGCACCACAAAGTACATGTAAATTCTGTTATAAAATAAAGATGATGTTCTCAAGGTTGGGAGGGCACAGAGCTGACCCCCAAGACATTTCAGTCTTTAACATCTGGTTTGCCCTGACTATTAATTAATATAAACATCTTTCTAAGTTGAAATAGATATGCAAGTATTTCAGTAGCCCAATTAAAACAGAAAAAAAAAATTAATTAAATGCTTTAAAATACAGGTTATGGTTTAATGTAGACAAATTATAACAAAATAACTAGATTTACTTTATTTGAACTTATTCTTCAACATTTGTTCTTACCTTCTGAAAGGGAAAGTGTTTAAAATGCTTATCCAGATATAAAAACCTGGTCTACTTTTCCTCTGTTTTTAAAGAATATAGTCTGCTAATAGTATAGGACAAAACAGGTCAGTGCAAGCATCTCTGAATATTTAATGATTGCTTAGATGAAAATGTAACCAAAAAAAAAATGTATCAGAAGAACCATGAGATGGAGCTGCAAAAATAAAGCCAAGCCAACACCACGCTCGTGTGGCAATTTTATCTACCTGCAGTTTAAGACTAAACATTTTTTCACTGCTGAGCAGAGATTAGCTTTCAGACCCTATTACCATTCAAAGCTCTCAGCAGAGATTATCACCTTTCACGTTAACTACCATTTGCATTTTTAATGCTCCTTTTGATCCCAACAGGCTGCCCTTTAGGATCATAGGTGATCTCTGCTTATATGCAGTCACCTCCATCACCACCATACACACAACTATTTGATCATCTTCAAATATTTCAGAATGGCTTTCTAGCAATAAAACCAAAAGTTATTACAAAAACAGGATGCAATTATCAAGAATATTTTTGCTAGCATAGTTCCCCAATATTAGAGTAGGTTCACTTAAATGTAAAATCAAAATCCACATACTACTTGTAGAAAGACAGCAAGGTGAATTAATCTATGCTCCTATGCAGACTAACTGTGAAAGTCCTTTTCAAAACACGTTAAGCAAAATATTTATGATGTTTAGTGAGAGACAAAATCTTTAATTATCACAGCTCACTTCTGCAAGGAAAGGGAAAAAAATGCAGTCTGTTCCCCTAGCTTACAAAAAGTTCTCTCTCAAACTTGAGGTACTTAAATTTAGTTGCACAGATATTGTTAAAAATTCCTACATTCAATCTAGTTTGTAACAATAAGAGATATGATCTTAACAAATCTACATGTCAAATTCTCTAAAATGGCTGAAACCGGTTTAAGATAAATCTGGATGGATGTAGTATCAGACTTAACTGATTTAGGTTAAATTGGTTTATTTAACTGTCACAACCCAGTGATTTTGGTGCCTCAGCACGATGGAATTTTCCCGCCACATGAGAGCCTCTTGCACAGCAAAGGGTTTTTGTTGCAACAGAAAAACCCCGGTGCAAGAGAGTTCCCGCCATTTGAATGCAAATTTGTGTCCCGCTATTGGCCAGTACTAAATTATTCCTATGTGGCGGCTAGTAATTGGCTTGCTAGCCGTTTAAAATTTCGTGCGACTTCTGCCCACGTCGGAGAACTTTGAGCACGCTGCAGAGTGCCTCTAAAGAGATCTGACTTGCGGCTGAGCTGATCGATAGACTGATCACCTATCGATTCTTCTCCCCGCCGCCGAGCACAATCCTCAACGTACCCTTTCCCCGCCGGCTTAATTTGTGGACGGATTGACTGGCTTGAGCCTCGCCAGCTGGAACAGCTCACATAGTTGTTCAGACGACCGGACCGTCTGCATCCCGGCTACAAGCGGCGTAAGTAAAGTTTTTGCAACCATTAAGCTTTGTCTGCCTCTCCATTCACCAGCCTGCCCAGCGAACGAGTAGTTTCTAAATCACCTCAAGTCGGCTCTGGCCGTCCAAGACATGGCGACGAGGATGGGACCTAAGGGCACGGTGATGGAGATGAACCTAATCGGGTGCTGCCCCTGGCGCACCGGGACCCACCGCGTGGAGAATGCAAATGATCTATGGGCGCATATCGCTTACCACCAGGCGGTAGAAGGGGATGAAAGAAATATTGATGGCTACTTCTCTGTAAAGAGAGAAGAAGCAGTAGTAAAAGAATGGAGAACTAAGCTATCCCTTGGGGAGTTCGGATGCATAATGGGGAGCGATCGGGTCTATTATCGACCCCTGGAGGAAACATCAGCCATATCCCTAGCCGGAGTGAAGGCGCGGAAGGCAGAAAAGCTGACCCCCGCTCAGCAGTTCGCTCAATGCACCCGATACTTAAGGGAAGGAGGGGAACCCACCCCCGCGGACTGGTTCAGTTGTCCGGATTTGGTGCCTGGGTCGCGGGGCCATGAGCCCCTCGTTCAGCTCCAGGAGGATCTGGAAACTAAGGGCCGTCATGTGCCGAAGTGGGGTCTAACTAAATGGAAGAAGGGAAAGATGATGAATGTGCTGTTC
>NW_005842627.1:154528-155791 GCF_000455745.1 Alligator sinensis | reverse complement strand
AGACAGTTACAAGTTATTCCCTTACGAAAAAGCAATGCCACTGCTGTTATTTCTGCCTTAACTGCTGTATTTGCCACCTGGCAACCTCCTCATGAGATTCAGTCTGATGGGGGCCCCCCTTTTAACTCTAACGCTCTAGACAAATTTGCTCGTCTTCACAATGTAGCCTGGCATCTTGATCTGCCGTACCATCCGCAGTCCAACGGCGTACATTTGTTGTATAGGCCTGTACAAAGAACAACTTCGCCTCAGAGGAGGAGGGACGTTTAAAAACTGGACCAAATTCAATCATGATGTTCTCATCTCATTGAACACCGCTAAAACATTATGGGACGAAGCTAATGTCCAGAAACCCCCACCTTGGGAACCTAAGTTCCAGCCAGAAGAGTTAGTGTGAATCTCAATACCGCACCCCCACCAGTCTCATCCACAAGTTCACAAAGGAACCGTTCAACTGTCAGGACAATATCCTAATACCTATTCTGTCCAATTAGAAGAAAAGCCTGATCGTCCTCCTATTATCGTTCATCACAACTGGATGACTCGTCGTTCCGACGTTCACCTAGTATCCTTATAGTAAATTCAATCACGATTCTCTGTTTTGTTTTGTTGTTGTTTTCTTTCTTTATAGGCCCGACCTCGACAAAACAGTAATCTACAGCCGCTCGATTGTGAGATCCGTCGAGCACCCAACTGCGGTTCCTTCGAGTCAACGAAGTGACGGCTATGAAGGGGACACTGAGGCAGCGAATACCCGCCGGGTCAGAATTCGCTCTGATGCTGCTTCTCTCTCGTTTCTGCTGCAGTGTGTTAGTTAGACCTGTTGTTGATCTACACGTAACAGCAGTTTGGGGAAAAAATGTCAGATTGAAGTGTATAATTGACATGAATGAAACCATAATACAAATTTCATGGGAAAAACTGCATGGTAAAAGTGCACAAACTATTGTTGTGCATCATCCTGAATATGGGTTTTCTGTTCAAACAGAATACCCTGGAAGAGTGTCATTTAAAACCTCTTCGTTCAGTGATATAACAATCAACCTAAATAATGTGAGTTTCTATGATGAAAGAAAGTATATATGCAAAGCAGTTACATTCCCATTAGGAAAGGCAGAGTCATTAACAACTATAACTGTAATTGTCGAACCCACTGTGAGCTTTACAAAGGGACCAACTCCCTTAATAGATGGTAAAAATTGGACAGTAGCAGCTATCTGTACAGCAGCCACTGGAAAACCTGCTGCAAATATAAGTTGGGAA
>NW_005842627.1:153153-154466 GCF_000455745.1 Alligator sinensis | reverse complement strand
TTCCCCCGCCGGCTTAATTTGTGGACGGATTGACTGGCTTGAGCCTCGCCAGCTGGAACAGCTCACATAGTTGTTCAGACGACCGGACCGTCTGCGTCCCGGCTACAAGCGGCGTAAGTAAAGTTTTTGCAACCATTAAGCTTTGTCTGCCTCCCCATTCACCAGCCCGCCCAGCAAACGAGTAGTTTCTAAATCACCTCGAGTCGGCTCTGGCCATCCGAGACATTAACTTCTGCCCAGATCACCTCAACATTCAAGTTAACTCAGTCCCCCATCTCAGGATGCTTTGCATCTTCCCAGTAAACTCCTCCTCACAGTGTGGGTGGGCTAGCCTTGGCCTAACCTGTCTGCTCCAGCTGAGCATGGAGGTGTGCTCTACTGCCAGCCACTCCCCGCCCAGCTTCTGAATTGGGCCTCCGCAGGCATGCAGCTGCGTTTCCAGAATCAAAAGTGAATGTCTGTTCATTTGCTTATGAGTTCGATCTATGCATCTTAGACTAACCTGCAAAGACTGAATTGATTCAGCCTCAGGTTTTTTGCCCGTCTGTACTTAGCCTCAAGTTTCACAGCTCCTTTAACTCCCTAACATAACTAGATTAAGTCTGAACTTCAAAAGGAACTATATTAACCAAAAAACAACAAAAAAAAAAAATCTTCTTCTGAAATTCAGATCATATTAATCCTTAATCTGGATAACTACAAGACTGCCACTGATCTGCACTTCAGAGAAGCCCCGAACTTGAGACTCTGAAAGCCAAGATTAACCCAACACATTTGTGAGCCAGCTAGCTATCCTGCCAGGCACTGCATACCTGAACATCCTTCCCAGGTCCAAAGAAATTGTTCTGCATACACCTTCTACACACACAAAGTAGTTCAATAGAGCACTTTAGATAATTATAGATTTCTCCTCAAGTTCATCACCTTTGGAGACACCCCACAGTTGTACTTTATTATCCTGCTTATAATGGCTCATTACTTGAAGAGTAATTACCACGTATGATTGTTTGCTCTCAAGAAAATTAAATAATTCCTTATTAGTACCACAAACCTTTTAAAACAAGGCCTCTAACTTCACAAACAGCATGACTATAGTGCTAGGATAATTCAAGAACTTACCTATTTCTATTAAATGGAGTTAAAAAATAAAGCTAGGTCAAGTCACCAGACACAAAAATGCTATTCAGGCTGATCAGTGCTTCTTGCTTAAAAGTAAGAAGTTGTTCATTATGCCCAACCCCTGACTCAGGTCACAAACAATACTGAGAGTCTGGAATTTGACAACTGCAAAATCCACCATAAACCAAGGGGGG
>NW_005842627.1:143786-153143 GCF_000455745.1 Alligator sinensis | reverse complement strand
GGGGGGGGGGAAGGAAACGGAAAGGTCATCTTTACAGTAATGAAGAATGAAGTACAGGCAGCCCCTGCTATACACTGTTTCGCTAAGCGTTATAATGAAATAGCGCTAATTTAAAATTGATACCCGATTCCACTTAATGAAACTCAGAGTACTATAAACGCTCACGGTCGCCATCTTGTGTCATCGAAAACTTTCAGTTTCGCTTAACGCTGGTTTTGCTTAAGGCTCAGTTTTTCAGGAACCAATTAAGTGTGCTACTGCGGGGGTTGCCTGTAGCACTCCTAAGTTGAAAAAAGGGAGAAAATTTCTTGGACTTTAGGTAACAATTCTATGAAACTGAATTCCATTATTTCCATTTAGACTACAAATTGCATAAAAGAGAAGTCAGTTCATGTTCAAATACCCAACACATTTGAAAGGCTATAAAAGTCCTTAAGGACAACAGTACTCTACAGTCCAGAAAGAAAATAAAGTCTCCTGTGTAGCTTACAAAGTAAGCATCTCTCTGGTTGTAAAGCAAGTCTCAGGAAGCAGGTTTTGTGGGATATATTTGTTAAGAACCAAAATTGAAAAAGAGGAGATGAATTATCACAATGGAGTTTGAAAAACATCCTGCAAAGTCATGAGAAGCAGGTGAGTAATGTGGCCAGCATGTTTGATTCCCCAGCCCGATGACCAGTACCAGTTTACAGCTAGGTCAAATGGGGACAGTTGTCAGCACAAATTCAGAGTAGGCCTCAAACTGATGCCTCTGGTATCCTTGTTCTGTCCTAGAGGCTGACAGTGCTATAAGAGAAGAATCATATATGAGACAGAAGAGGAGGAAGAAAATGAACTTAAATATTTTAACAGCAAAAGACCCCGATTAAGGAACAAATCTTCTCAATCAAATCCCAGGACGTCATTTTCCCATTGTACTCAGCCTTGGTGAGGCCACAGCTGAAGTACCGCGTCCAGTTTTGGGCTCCACAATTCAAAAAGGGTGTGGAGAAGCTTGAGAGAGTGCAGAGAGCTATGTGGAAAACAGACCTTATGATGAGAGGCTGAGAGCTATGGGACTCTTCAGCCTGGAAAAGCACAGGCTCAGGGGCGATCTGGTAGCCACCTATAAGTTTATCAGGGGTGCTCACCAGGATCTGGGGGAACGTTTGTTCACCAGAGCGCCCCAAGGGATGACAAGATCGAATGGTCACAAACTCCACCGTGACCAATTCAGGCTGGACATAAGGAAGAACTTCCTTACTGTCCAAGCCCCCAAGGTTTGGAATAGATTGCTCCCAGAAGTGGTTCAAGCACCCACTTTGAACACCTTCAAAACACGTTTGGATGTTTATCTTGCTGGGATGCTATGATCCCTGCTGACATCCTGCCCCTGGGGCAGGGGGCTGGACTCGATGATCCTTCGGGGTCCCTTCCAGCCCGAATGTCTATAAAGTCTATTAAATCTACCAATTTAAAGAAATACATAAGCCCAGCAGGGAGATACAAGTCTACGCAACTTCCTGTTAGGGAAGGTCTACTAAAGATTTTTTCCGTTTACACTAACCCAGCTCTGCTGCAAAAGTTCAAGGGGCAAACAGCAGCTGCTACTGTCAAGCCACAAACGCACATGCACAACTAGGTGCTTCCAGCAGTTCTTTGGTAATCCACTCAGCAACTGGGACAGCAAAATGCAAACTGTGCCCTCAGAAGGCACCTTCTGTTGAAGGGACTGGGAAGTCAGAAGATTCATAGATTCATATATTGTAAGGGGCTGGAAAGGACCTTGCAAGATCATTGGGTCCAGCCCGCTTAACAAGGCAGGAAAGACAACTGGGGTCAGGTGATGCAGGAGTGTCTGTGCACATCTTCCACTGGCTGCTGGGCAGTGACAGAAGCCTTACTCATTGTAGTGATGTAGGTGGCGCAAATCTGCTGGCAAAAAGGAGAGTCTGTCGCCACTACAGAAGTGTATATGAAACGTACTCAAGGACTGCTGACAAATCTTGGTGGGGTAAACTAGGCCAGGAAAACTAGACTAGAAATTAGAAAAGTTATTATTAAATATCTGTATTACTGCAGTGCCTAGGAATCAGTCACTGTCACTGAACAAAGCACAGTCCCTGTCCTCATAAGCTTAAAGGCTGAGGAAGAGTTGAATGAATTTCTGTTTTCAAGTACAAGTCTAGACATGATTAGTATGCCTACTCAGCACAATGTAGCTCAGATACTGGATACTGCTGTATTAACACACTGTTCTACTGGGGTATATGCCCTGCTTCTGAAAAGTGCACATCAGGCAGAGGGTACCAGAGGGCTACATCAGTTACACTGTTTCTGAATGCCCAAGTTAGCTCCAGTATCTTTGTGTAGGACTACATCACTCAGTCTAGATATGCCTCACTTTTCGCATAGATGGACTTGAATGCTAAAACTTGGGAAAGCATAACAGTACACAAGAATAAGAAAGTACCTGCTGGAAGAGTGGTCAAAAGTGTGTATACGCAGGTATTTCTGCAGCCACTAAATGAAAGGATGTGAAAAATGAAGAATGAAAAGACTGTCAACAGCACCAGCTCAGCTCTTTGGGGGCCTATGAAGCACCCAGCTTCTTCTCTAATAAGGATCCCTAGATCCCCATTTGCTTCCTCCTCAGGAAGATGTAAGACATCTGAAATGTCAGTTTCTGTCAAGATTACATAAATAAGGGTTTCAGAGGCAACATCTTTTCCTCATGTGTCAGCCCTCCTCCAAGAGGCCTGGTAGCCAGCTTAAAAAAAAAAAAAAAATCTTGCCCCAGAGACATGGAAAACTGGGTTTGGGAAGTACTGCTAGAGCAATCAAGCCAGAAAAAGGAAGTCAGCTCCCTTCTGGTCTTCCTGGACATTCTTAGAAAAGCTACCTTCTCTGCCTATATTTTGACATGCTGAAGGAAGACTACAAAGCATTCTGTAAAACAGTTCCCAAGGTGAAAAATACAGACTATTCCCCCAGGACTATAAGGTAAATAGAAGGGAGCTGAATGCTTGGCAGTATTGTTTTTATCATTACACAATTTCACCTCACACTCACAGATCAAGAGAAAAATATTTCCATTGGTAATAATCAAAATGCGTGAAAAGGGGACATAAGAAAAACAAAACAAAACCAAACCCTGGGATGGGGAATGCTGCGTGCAACACACACACGCACACACACACACACACACACACACACACACTAGGGTAGGGGGAGCCCCAGCTGCACCACCCACACACTGCTCCTCTGGCAATGGCACAGGCAGCTGCTGTAGGAGCCCTTCAGACTATGGCCCTCAGCGCTGCTCGCTCTGCCCAGGTCCCAGGCAGGGATCAAGCGCCAAACTCCCACTCTGCCCAACCCAGCCCCTGAATGCTCCAGACAGGGCACACAGGGGTGCCCCAGGGCCCAGCCACTGCCCCTGCACTGCCCAGAGGGGCAGGAAGCCATGGCTGTCAAGAGGCTGGGCTGGCACTGCACTGGTGCCCACCAGGCAGGGTTTACCCCCTAAGGGGCTCTGGGGAGCTGCTTCCTTCCCCAGGCAAGGCGACTGCTGCCTCCTAGCACAGTGCAGGACTCAGGGAATTCAGCGGCATTTGAAAGTCAGGAGTCCCCCAACAAACCTCTTCCCAGAGCAAGTGCCACCAGCAGCCCCAGCCTGTAGCTCCTAGCCCAGCCCCTGCCCCCACACTGTGCTCTGTGAGAATGAAGGTACCAGGTTTCTACAAATGTACTACCAAATGAACAGAATGATTCAAAGCAGGGTATACTTTATTGAATTATGGATATTTACTTTTTATATTTTGACATGCGACTTTAGAAAGCTTTTAACAGTACACTATCATTACTGAATTGTCTGCCCCCCCATGCCCCTAATTTCACGCAACTCTGAAAATTTAAAAATCAATAAAAAGTGCAATAAATACTTAAAAATAAACATCAATTTTAGCCATTGAAATAAAAATAAAATTCTGCCAAGCCTAGCTATTTCCCACTGCCTGCCAGTCAATCCTGAATTATACAGCAGCTTCCTAGCCCCAAATACCCATGTCCCCTAGTTGTCTAATTCAGGTGAAGTTGTTCTTCATCCTGCAGTGGCATTCCAAAATGATCAAATACTAATTCTTAGAGCTGCTGATCTGAAAACTAACTCACAGTATAGTTTTCTTTTCTCTTTAAAAAGAGTGGCTGTAGCTCTGACTCTAGGTCAGGGCCAGAATTGGAGTCAGAGCCGCAGCAGCCGCCTGCTCCCCAGCTTGCACTCAAATGCAAGATGCGGGGCTCCCCCCATGTTAAACCTCACCTTAGATTTAAATTTTTTTTAAAAAGTCAGCCCCACACCCTCTACGTGCTCTCTCCCTCTCCCTGATCTGCCGCTTTGCTTTCTACTTTCTGCCCAATCTGCTACACTCCACACAGTTTATGTTTCCTTAATTCAACTTAATCTCACAAATAGCTCTTTTCTGTTCGTTGGGAATGGAATTTCTCAAATGGCCAAGAGACCATCTAAAAAAGCCCCAATATACCAATAACTTCAGTTAAAGTAGTTAAATAAGCATGCCGTACTTCACTGGTTTGCATGTTTGCCTTCTTTCTTCATTTGAACTATTTTGTACGAAATGATCTTAGGTCACCACTAACATTTAAAGTTACATCACATCAGCAGTTTTCACCTCAAGTTAATGCATGTCTGTTACACTGAACAGCACATTTCTAATATATGGCACTTTCTAATATATGGCACTTTTCTAATATATGGCACTTTTCTAATATATGGCACTTTGACCATTAGCCAATCAGGATGATGTGTTCTTGAAGCTATCTTTGGGTAAGAATAGCAGTTGCCCTGTAATGCCACCCAGCACTGTGATCCAACTGTAAAAGTTCTACAGTAGTATGAAAAAAGATCTTTTAACAGATTGGAGGCTTAAAGGTCTTTCATTACTGCCTTTTAATAGAGCATAAACATTGCAATCCTGAAGGACAGTAACATCAGCAGTTTCACATACGCTGCCACGGCACTCCAGTTTTTAAATCGCAAGTCCAAACATGGAGAGCAGATGTACACACAATTTATCAGGCACATAGAAGCCATTTTTATGTGAGGTCCATACCTATATAATAAGAAGTATGCCCCTGGGGCCTTTAGCTGATACAGTGGTTAATGCAGTAGCCTTTCAGTTATACAGACTAGGACACAAAACTCTAGCTTGTTTTGCCTGTGGAGACAAGAGGGCTCATCCCTAAATTCTTCCTAAAGTATATTAAAATTCACAAATATATATGCCACAGAGCTAGGCACATTCAGTAGCATAGGGTCACATGGGGAATTTACAATGACAGTAAGAAAAGGTGTTTTAGAAATCACTATTAAAACCATAGAAACTGAATCTGTATTAGGCACATCTCTAACTAGACCCAGACATTTCCTCACTCAAAACAGGATTGAGTAAGCCTTGAGGGACAGCACCACAACATGCAGCAGCTCTCTATCATGCCCCCCTAGCTGGAGAGCACATACTGATTCTGAAACACTCTAGCCAGGGACACAGCAGGGGGATGTAACATCTGCTTGCAGCTGAAGGGCTCCATTTTTTTAATGCTTCAAAGAACAACTCCCCTTAGTGTAAACTTGGGTAGAGATGAACCCATTTGTGACATAATGCGTTAAGTCACAGAACTACACAACTACAAAAGAACAAAATACTCAAATTCAAAAAAAAAAAAGTGGTAGAATGGTTGCCTTACAAGGTGTACTTTTGTTCAAACATGCCCTAAATAACATCAAACAAAGCATTCGGGTTTGTCTACACAGAACACTGCAGTGCCATATAGAGAAACCCAAGTAAGCTCAAGTGGTGGTGGTAGCAGTGTAGATGAGTACCTTACTAAGAATGATCCATACTTACATCATTCACATTGGGGGGGGGGGAAATCACAGAAAGATGCCAAATTCCAGAGCCACAAACACAAAATTAAAAGCAATGGGTTTAATGTCTCCAGGTTCAGCCTTACAGATGAGTTCCAGTTAGGGCAATGGCATTTGGGTTATGATTCTTGGAAATAAGAGCAAGAATGGCATTTGTGTGGGGAAGCGGCTGGGGTAACAGACTGGAAAATTTTTCAGGTCATTCTTCAGACCTAGGTTTGTATAGAATGCATTACTAAATGAGACTACAAAGCCAAAATGACTTGCATTAGTTTTATTTGCTTTCTTTGAAAACCATATTATAAAACAAACAAAGAGAATGTCCGAGGAGCAGGGGACCACAACTATCCTGGGAGGGGGAGGAAGGCATGAGCACCCTCAGGAGGCCTCAGGTGCCTCTACACTAATGCTCGTAGTACAGGGTATAAGCAGAAGGAACTATGCCTCCTGATTGCAAGTAAGAACCCAGACTTAGTAGGGCTCACGGAAACCTGGTGGGACCCTACCTACGACTGTGCGGTGGGCATTCGGGGGTACACCCTATATAGAAGAGACAGGACAGAGAGGAAAGGTGCGGGGTTGCGCTCTATGTCAAAGAGCATCTCACATCATCAAGGATTAGCTTCAGGTTAGAGGAGGGTCGGGCAGAGACACTATGGGTCAAACTACAAGGGGGGCGTGGTGAAAGGGACCTTACGGTGGGTGTCTACTACAGACCACCCAACCAGGGAGAAGAGCTAGACCAGGACTTCTCCAGTTAGCTTATGGAGGTGGTTAGGTCAAGGGATGTTATTGTCATGGGTGACCTATACTACCCAGACATTTGCTGAGAGGAGCAGACAGCCAGGTCTGACAGCTCACGTAGGTTCCTGGCTGTATTACAGGACCTTCACCTTATCCAGGAAGTGCACAGCCCCACTAGGGGTAACACCTTGCTGGACCTGGTCCTGGCCACGGGGGATGACCTGGTGAGGGGACTGCAGGTCCTTGACCACCTGGGCAATAGCGATCATCACCTGCTGGATTTCACTATCCAACGCAGGGCGTCTAGGGCTTACACTAAGGCTAAAGCCCTTGACTTCAGAGAGGAGATGGGAGCCCACAAGGGATGGTTGTACCTTAAGGGGGCGATCCTCCAGGCACAAAGGATAACAGTCCCTGAGAGAAGCAAGGGGGGATAAGAGTGCTCAGAAACCCCCTTGGCTCAGCAAGGGCATTCAGCAATGCCTGAGGACTAAAAGGGAGGCACACAACCAGTGGAAGGGAGGAACTATCACCAAGGAGGAGTACTCCTTGGCCCGGGAGTGTCGGAGGACTATTAGAAAGGCCAAGGCAGAGATGGAACTCAGGCTAGCGTCCAGGATTAAGGACAACAAAAAGTCCTTTTTCAAGTACATTGGGAGCAAGAAGAGGGCACCAGGCAATATAGGGCCCTTGCAAGACACAAACGGGAATCTGGTGGCCACGCCAGACAAGAAAGCTGATATTTTTAACAGTTTCTTTGCCTCCGTTTTCCTGAACAAGGACCAGGATAGCCCACTTACCAGAGGTAGGGACAATCTTGGGGATAGCTCTATCAAGCCTTCAGTCAGTGCAGATGTAGTTAGGGATCTTCTAGAAGAGCTAGACATTTTTAAATCTGCAGGTCCAGATGCCCTCCACCCAAGGGTGTTGAGGGAGCTGGCAGGGGTCATCGCAGAGCCCTTGGCCTGGCTGTATGAGCATTCGTGGTCATCTGGCCAGGTGCCAGGGGACTGGAAACTGGCTAATGTGGTCCCTATTTTTAAGAAGGGGAGTAAGGAGGAGCCAAGTAATTATAGGCCTGTAAGCCTCACCTCGGTGCTCAGGAAGATCTTGGAGAGAATCATCAAGAAGCACATCTGTGGGGGGCCTGCAAGGGAGATCATGCTCAGGGGCAATCAGCATGGGTTCACCAAAGGCAGGTCCTGCCAGACCATCCTGATTGCCTTTTATGACCAAGTAACTAAATCCTTGGATGATGGTGTCGCCGTGGACGTAGTCTTTCTAGACTTTAAGAAGGCCTTTGACACTGTGTCTCACCCCATCCTCATCAATAAATTGATGCCTACACAGTTGGATGGGTAAAAAATTGGCTGATGGGGTGCACCCAGAGTAGTGGTGGACGGGTTGTACTCAACCTGGCGAGATGCAAGCAGTGGGGTGTCACAACCCAATTAAGCAGTGCTCATGCCACTAGCAAGGGATACCAGTCAAAGCATTCTCATTCCGCACTAGGTTAACAAGATGCTGGTAACAGCTTTCTTCACTGTACAAGCTAACAAAAAGTTTTATAGCTGCGTCACTAAAAAGAAGTGAAACTGTAGCCTTCTGTGCTTTACATAAATCATTATAATTGGCCAAGAAAAACAGGGAGTAGCCCTGCGATAAAACCCTAGTGAAAACCACTATATAATTGGAGATTCTAATTAGATTTATGACGTGGCATAAAACAATTGGCTATTACACAAATAAAACCCGCTTGTACTTCCGCAAAATCGGAGACCTCTGAAAACACGTCACAGAGTAAATTGATGAGCTGATCATTCATCAATCTCCCCGCCATGACCTCCCAGGCGTAACCCTTCACCTGCATGCTCGATAAACCTTAACCTGCCGACCGCCAGCCCGTATATATCTGCAGACCGACCTAACGAACTCTAAGCTGTAACTAACTAAGTATCTCTGACCTCCGTCATTCACCACCTTGACAGCGTAAGTAAACAATCTTGCTTTGCAACCGATAAGCATCCGTGCCTAATTCCACTCCAAGCATCACAAGTACCCGCCTGCCGGGCCCCTAAGGCCCCAAACCTCTCGCTGCAGTGTACGGCAGCGACATGGGGTACCCCAGGGCTCAGTCCTCAGGCCCGCACTGTTTAACATCTTCATCAGCGACTTGGACGAGGGGGTGGAAAGCATGCTAAGTTTGCTGATGACACTAAGATGTGGGGTGAGGTGGACACACTTGAAGGGAGAGAGAGGCTGCAACTAGATTTAGACCGACCACAAAAGTGGGCAGACGAGAATAGGATGGGGTTCAACGTAGACAAATGCAGGGTGCTGCACCTTGGGAGAGGGAATCCAGAGCATACATACAGGCTGGGGAGTTCCCCTCTTGAAAGCACAGAGGCGGAAAGGAATCTTGGAGTCATTATTGACTCCAAGATGAACATGACCTGCCAATGCCAAACCACAGCCAACAAGGCCAGCCATACCTTGTCATGCATCCAAAGATGCATCTCAAGCCAGTCCAGAGAGGTAATACTTCCCCTCTATGCGACTTTGGTCAGCCCACAGTTGGAGGACTGCATCCAGTACTGGGCGCCGCACTTCAAAAGGGATGTGGGCAGCCTGGAGAGGGTTCAGAGGAGGGCCACCCACTTGGTGAGAGGGCAGCAGGACAGGCCCTA
>NW_005842627.1:136255-143614 GCF_000455745.1 Alligator sinensis | reverse complement strand
CCCCGCCTTTCATCCCTGCCTGTGGCAGGGGGTCAGGCTAGATGATCTGTTCAGGTCCCTCCTGACCCTAGCTACTATGAAACTATGAAGGCTAGTTATTAAGTCTCTTCCTTGACAGATTTACAATAAATCTAAGCTACTTTGTTAAATGAAGGGACAAAATATTTAAATTAGCCTATTCTACACATTTCTGGTCACTGGCAATTAGTAAATTAGAAATAGAAAATAAAATCTCCGAGAAATATGGTAAACATGTTCCTCTCAGAAAGGAATATGGCTCACCATACAATTACAATGACCAAAGCAAATTTCAAACATACATACACACACACACACACACACACACATATATATATATATATATATACACACACACTTAAAGAGCTTAGTGAGCTAAAGGAACTTACCATACAGATTCCATGAATTCTGGATACAGAGTTTTATAGTCATTCTCAAAATCAATCCAGCGTCCCAGTCTGGTAACATTGAACTGTTAAAATATGAACATACAACTTGAAAAACAACTTAAAACAATGATCACACTACATTTCCAATATCTATTACTTTAACAACTTGTTTAAAAGACACATGTTCTACCCCCATCAGTGTACCAGGCCCACAAAATATTTAAGCCTGACAATGGTTCAGGGTAAAGTACTTGATCTAGCATGGAGTACACAAAAGAAAGGTCATGAATTAAGGCCTTTCCTTAAATCCAAAGCCATGCAGTATAAAAATATCCCCTTTGTGCAACAAGACAGTGACAGGGTATGCTAGAGTACCTGCAGGAAGGAAGAAAGATGTATGTGACTTGAAGAGAAACCAGAGTCACAACTCTGCTCAACCCAGGGGATTCAGGATTCACCTCAAACTTTACTTTAGCAGCAGTAATGTGGTTGTCAAATCTTTTAAAGGTTTGGCTTTTCATATTTTTTGCTTTGGCAATCTGTTTGCTAAGATCTATTACAATGGGACTGACCATCACATGCATCCAAGATGTTGGGTCTGATATATTTGTTTGGGTTTAAAAAACAGAAGAAAAAGGCCCCCCAAAAAATCAATTCTCCAACAAATGTGGTCCATAAAAATGCAAAGAATTCCTACATTCTAATGACAATATGAATAATCAGTTTTACTATTTGCCAGAAGACAGACAGACCACATCCTACTGATTATTATGTTCTCTACACAGATTTACTTAATTGACGTCCACTTTAGGTTTATTGACTATTGCTATAAACAGCATTAATACAAAACATTTTTTTTTGCCATCTGAAAGATTAAATCTCAGGACCAAACACAAACTAATGCACTGCAATGCCAGCCGCTAAAAGTCTATGAGAATCAAAACTGAGGTGAGAGGCAGAAAGCAAAATGTTATCGAAAAGGATACAATTCAGTTTATTAAAAAGGGGAACCAAAGTTACACATTTTATTTGAGAAATAACAATCTAGGAAATAAAATCAATAATTTTCATCTTTGAAAAGATAAGCTCGGTTCTGCTCATTTAGCAATTTGCACAATTTAAATCAATGGCTTCTGCCCCAGATACAACATTAAAGAAAGCTTTGAAAGGCAGATAAGGTAGGATGCTAAAAAACACAATACAGGACAAACAAAACAAATGAAACCCGATTCATGCCTGCGCCTTCCCAGGCAAGAATGCAGTAAGTTAGAAGATGGATAAAACATCCTCCAAAACAAGGAAAGGAGATCCAAGATTGAGCCAGGTGCTCCATGCAACAAAAGCACTATTCACAAAGCAGAGGAAACCACCAAAATGACTTCCTGATTACCTAAAACACTCCTCTCACCCAGACAGGACTGCATAGACTGTCACTGCCACCACTACTACTAGCCCAATAGGAAATTAAGTTCTAACCTATAAATATTCAAAACCTAACTTCCAGGCTACAAGCAACTAATTCTTCCACTTATCTCCTGCAGCTCATTATAGAAACCACTACCTAAGAGGTTTTTATTTCTTTTACTGTGTGCATTACATGCATCTTTCCTGTAAGTATGGACAATGCAAGACCCATGCAGTTGTGGGACAAGTACTGTAATTTTTTTTTCTTTTGCATTAGTGTTTGCCACAATTCCCTTGGGAGCTTTTTGTGACGGCTCTTTGGTTAACAATGAGTGCCCATGTAGCTCCTGATGCAGCCAGGATCGAGAGTTACCGCTCAAACAAGTTACAGGACTGACTCTCGGGTACTCAAGAAAAACTAAGGTACTCTCCACACTCTGACCCTAAAACAGATATTGGAATTAGAAGGCTAGAGTCAGGGGGGCCAACGTTTTTGGCAGGCAGGTCACAAGGTAAGAAATGCCCAGAGTGCCACTTCACTCCCATTCCCCTCCACAATATGCTGCTCTTTCTGCTTCTCCCTGGCTGCCTCTATATGAGATGTTTACTGCACAGTTGACTAATTAGCTGTGCAATAAATGTCTCAGCATCTACACATGCATCCCTATTAGGCTGGAGTAAACTAAACTAATTTGCTCTGCAGCAGAATAGTACTTGTGAATACTACCAGCTGTGCACTGCCCCCTGCCTGTACAGGGCTGGGGGGCACTGGGTGTGAGCGGGCGGGGAGCCAGTGGGAGCACAGGGCCCAGGGCCAGTGCTGGTGGGGCCCAGAGCAAGGTGGCAGGAGCACGGGGTCCCAGCTGGCAGAGGCTCTATGGAGCCGAGCCAGCTCTCTCCTCCCTGCTGGTGCAGCCCAGCCCAGCTCCACAGACCCCTGCCAGCCTGTGCCCCGCTCTGGGCCCCACTGGTGCTGGCCCTGGGACATTGGTCCCAAGACATTGGGAAGTTGGTCCCACATGGTGACCACGGGGCAGGGCACCTGTCAAGGGGCAGAGCTACCCATGCGGCCCTCGACAGCCTGCTAAAACAGGGTAAGCGGCCCTCCGCTCCAGAGTTTATTCATGCACAGTAATAGCGCATGTAAAACATACCCCATCTTGTGCTCCATACCCAATCTGCTGCTCTGTTTTCTGCTTCCTGCCTTGCCTGCTGCTGTGTACCCTGCTCTGCCATGCCACTCCCAGAGGCTGCCTATGTCAAATGCAGTTTATAGGCTGGCCACCCCTGGCCTAGGACATTAACAAATATTCACTTGGAGTGGTTTCAAAGGTGACAGTTGGGGTAAACTGCTGCTCCAGACTGAGCAGCAGCTGTTACACTCCAACTGCAGGAGCCTGTACTGGTAAACTAAGTACAGCTGGTACTTTATTCCAACTTTTCTACAGAAGACACAGGTTAAAATGGATGTATGCAGGAACTAAGAGCTACCACCACCCTAAATATCTGTAGTAACAGCAAAAGCTTAGAGATAATTTTAAAAGTAATTCATATTGTCCATCTTGTGCTCCCTTTTTGTGCCACTGCAAAAAAAAACCCAAACTTAGTTACTGTTAAAAGTCTCACATATATTAAATCAAATAGATACATGGATACTAACATTCACTAATGTGAATATGTTGAACATATACTAATGTTCTCTCTCAAAAATTTTAATTTCAATTAAGTCATTAATCTTCAAAACTTAAAATCTGTTTGCTAAGATCTACTACAAAGAAATGAACTATAACACGCATCCAAGATGTTGGGTCTGATATATTTTATTTGAGTTTAAAAACAGAAGAAAACACCCCAACAACCAATTGTCCTCCCCAAAAAACCCATCTTATGTATCTGAGGAATCTGACACATTTTAAAAATTCCATTAACCCATATATCACAATTTGGCAAGCCCTCTTGATCTTGAGGCTGCCTTTGATACCGAAAGGCACCATTAAAGAATAGGGGTGCACCAATAAAGATGTTCTTGGCCAATACTGATAGCTGATTATTAACCAGTCCGGGCAGCCAATACCGATCCAATAGCCGATTTACAGAAATGCAGCCTGGCAGCTTGGAGAGCAGTGCCCTGCTGCAGGTAAATCCAAGGTGGGGGTGCAAAATCAAGGCTTCCATGGTGAGGGAGGGAGTGGGGCAGGGGCTGCCCAGCCCTGGCAGTGAATGGGACCCTGGGGCCAGGAGTAGGATGGAGCCACAGGTGGCTCATCCAGGGGATGTGGGAAGGTGGGCAGCTCCATACTATTGTGCACACCCCAGGGGAGGCATATGCCCCCCCAAATTTATGCGTGGAGCAGAGACGGGCTGCCCACTGCGGGCTCAGGGCCAAGGGCTGTGCCAGGCTCTTCTAAGTGGGGGGGCTGGGCTGGGCTGGGAGCAGGCAAGAGCAGGGCAAGCTCAGGTGCATGGGGTGGGAGGTGGCAGCAGTGCTGGGAGGGGTGGCTATAGGGGTGCTAAAAGGGACAGGAATGTTGGGGTAGCTACAGCCTCCCCAAGCACCCCCCCCCCCCCCCGCTCCCCCCGGCTTCCACTCTGCTGCCTTTCTCTTGGGATCCCAGTGCTGCGGGGTAAGCTGGGGATGCATGGCTAGTGTGGGGCTCCTGAGGGAAAGGCAGCAGAGCGGCGTGGGGTGAGGGGGGATGCAGGGAGGGGAGGGTATGGCTTGTGAGAATATCCTAACATTCTGATTTAACATTGCATTATCATGACCAGGGATCTAGGTTTTCTGTTTCTCACGGAAAAAAAATGGATAAAACCATGGATTTCCCATTTTTTTAAATCAGAGAAAACATGGATTTTCCCTTTTAGCAGAGAAACCTGCAGATTTCCCCCTTTTGCAAAGAGTTCTACAGGCTGGCTGAGTTCCAGTCTGCAAGAGCTGTTTGCAAAAAGGGCGGGAAACCCCCAGCCCTGCCCAGAGGGGGGGGCTGGGCCTGATGCTCTCAGTCAGCCATGGCTCTACTCAGCTCAGGGTCACTGTTTGCTCCTGGAGCTTGTGGTAATTTGCAGTTTAGGACCCCCATGCTGTAATTCTATGCATTTGACTCCATTTAAAGCTCAGATGCCAGGGTCCCATGTCCCATATCCTTGAGAGGAGGGAGTTCCAATAGTTGAAGCATTTCGTCTCAGTCCTGTCATGTGCCAGGGAGTGTGGAAAGTTCTTCTGTCAATGCTCCATTTTCTCTGCTTCTCCCACTCTCCAAGGCATAGGAAAAAAATTCCAATGAAGTGAAATTTAATTAAACTTAGTAAGATGCAACTCTAGACATTCGGACAAAATACCTATAAACATACTACTTACCTCCCACTCTTTGGAGTATCTCATCACAATTCCCCTACACTGACTGTTATACTCTGCAATCCCCATTTTGGCCACATCCTCTGGTCCTTTGATGCCAAGTGCTTTGTCAATTTCATACTCCTAGAATGGAATTAAAAACAAAAAAAACAAAAACCTTACGGTGCCAGTGCAAAATCTTACGTATTTTCCATCAAGTTCCAGCAATTATAGGTACAGAGCCCAATCAACTGACAAGTCTGGAAGTACAAACTACTCATGCAGAAACAACACAGCTATTTTGAAATACAGGTAAAACTCCCTATCCCATCTCACTGTGCTAGCAATAAAAACAAGAAAAAAAATGTATGAACTATAATTTGTACCCAAGCTCTCTAGTAAATTTAGGCACTGGCCTTTTAATTCTAAGCCAGCAACTTCACAGAAAGTCCCCATCAAGATTTTAGGGGAGCCCCTTGAAGAAACACAACACTAAAGAGAAAGAAGGGTAATCAAAACAAACAAACAAACAAAAAAACCAATGTCTATCTAGAATCTAAGAATTGAGGCAGCAGAAATACATGCAGGATCATTTATTGTACATACCACAGGTAAACCATGGCAATCCCATCCAAATCTTCTGTCAACATGAAAGCCACTCTGGTGGGCAAATCTGGTTACTATGTCTTTAATGGTTCCAGCAAGAATGTGGCCATAGTGTGGAAGCCCAGTAGCAAATGGAGGACCATCATAGAAGGTAAACCTATGAAACAAGAGGTTGTAAATATTATTAATTAAAAAACAAAACAAAAACAAAAACATGCAGTTCTTACAAAACAGAAGGATCAGACCTCTACATCACAGGTGTCAAACTCATCTGGCTCAGCAGGGAAGAAGTGTGGTGTGGAGCCACTCTGCAGTCCAGATAGGACCCATGGACCTCCCTGCCCTGCCCCCAGCATAGGTCCCAGACCAGCTGGATCAGATATGTTGTATGCTGCATAGATACCAGAATAGGTACCACATGCAGGGCAGCCTGGCCAGTGCAGCAGCCATGCAGTATGCAGTGTTCTCTCTGGCTGAAATGTGCTACACACATGATCCATTCTGGCAGTTCTGGGATTGCACCGCATGTAGCACCTGCTCCAGCCACTCTGGGACCCACGCTGCACGTAGCATCTGTGAGCAGCACATGCAATGCAGGTCCCCAAACCACTGAAGTAAGCGTCGCGTGAAGCACACATCCCAGAACAGGCACTATTTGGCACAGTTCAGCTGGGGTGGCAACCACGTGCAATGGGATAGCTGCTCCAGGAGAACTGTACTGCAGACAGCAGCCATTTCAGACACTCTGGGATCTGTGCTGCATGCGGTACGGATCCCAGAGGGGCTAGAGCAGCCACTGGATCAGGTATGCTTGGGGTGGGGAAGGGGGAATTTATGGCCCTGATCTGGCCTGTGGACTGGCCCCATGCCATGGGCACGTGCCACACCAAGCCAGGGGCAGAACCAGGGCTGGATGGTGGGGCTCCACAGGCAGAATGTTGGACACACCTGCTCTACGTTCTGCTCCTACTTAGGAGTTTTAAGCACCAACAGAGCTAAAACTGAAGCTAACTTTTTGCTTCTGACAGATTTTTTGGGAAAAAGAAAACACTGGCTACAGCCTTGAAACGTGCCTCAACCGTACAGGTTCCCCTCACTTTATGCGGGTTCTGTATGTGCGAATTCGCTGTTATCCAATGACCCCTTTTATACCAGAAAATTTGTTATACGCAAGTTAAATTCACTCTTATGCGCTCCATGTGGTGGAAGCCCAGTCAGCTGCTTTGTACGGTGCACTGTGGGAGTGATGCGCACGAAAATAGTCTCCTGTATAGATCTCTGCTCTTCGCTTGTTGTCTGCGACACAGGTTTGTGTAGCTGCCATCCCCATTATGGTAACGTTCACCACCACCCTGCACTTGTGTGTACTGTCTGCTGTTGGTAAGTACCAAAATTGTCTTGTAGAAGTGGTAGAAATGGGTCTGGGGGTCAGTACAGTCAAGGTCTTGGAACATATCTCTGTGTGTTACATTGTAAAGTAGGTTCCCTTTATGTGAATTCAAGTTATGCACCATTTTCCAGGAACACATGTACAGCATAAAGTGAGGGAAACCTGTAAACCCCAGGATAAAGAATCAGTTGTGCTATGATATGCATGCATCCCTTCCT
>NW_005842627.1:118446-136245 GCF_000455745.1 Alligator sinensis | reverse complement strand
ATGGTAGCCATTGTTGATGGTGCTGCTGGCTAAGACCAAGCTTTGCAAAGCAGCCAAAGCTGTAGTGACTGGGGAAGAAGGGGGGAGACCTACAGCTAAACCAGCTCAGTTAAGTTTCATACACACTTAACATATCATTTAAACAGCTTCTTACCTAGGTCTATTTTTTGACTGTTTCAAGCATTCCTGAAAACAATTAAGTTGGCTCCAGAACTTCAATATCTTCTCCTCCTCAGCTGGAAAGCAAATATTTTCTGCAACTTGCTGAACCATTCTTTCCCTGCCAGAACCAAAAGTTATCATACATGAAAAGTTTTGAGTTTAAAAAACACAGAGGATCAAGAGCTTTGCAAAGACAGCTTCCAATGTACTTATTTTAAAAAAGGTCTCCTGTGGGCTTATGATGTACATCCTTAAATTCTGTGCCAGAGCTCAAGAGCTTGTTTCAAAAGAGTTGCAAAGGTAAGCAATACATTTTAAGCATCTTATACACCACTATTACATGGGAAGAATGAGAAAAAAAAAGTAAAATGATTCTCTGTTTCCTCTTGATTATGCTTGTTAGTTGTTAACAGTTCCCTGATCAGCTTGGAACTAGCTGCCCTTTCAGGTATATTTTGGGCTAACAGCATCGTTCTCAGCATATACTGTAAACTGATTATGTTAAATGGGTTTAAGGTTGCTGAGAGACCGAGTTCATTGGTCACTGACTTCTCTTCCATTTTACAGGTCCAGCTCCTCCTACACATCATAAAAAAATTAACCTACAGCCAGGTTGAACGTTCTCAGTAGTACCTAAAAATAAACTAGAATTTAGAACACTGATCTAATAACTGGTATAAAACTCCCATACCAGCAGTTAAGAATTACAGAACAATTATTATTATTGCTATTAGTTAGTGTTCAGATTTATAGCCTGTACTGACATGTGAAATGCAACATCCTGCCCGACACTGAAGTTTAAAAGACCCACTTTAAAAGTCATATCTTGTGTTCAAAATGGAATTCACAAATAATTCAAATAACTGTACTTATTTCCTATTCTCAAAAATTTCCCCCAAGACAGATATGTAGTAGTAGTAGTAGTAGTAGCAGAAGATTCAATCATTACTGATACAGACTACAAAAACTCATCGCTAGCTTGCTTACCAGGATTGAGTGTGGCAGAATTAATAAAATATCTGCACAAAGTTTTAGCTAGCACTTATGAAATATATTATCCTACAAGACAGAGATATGTAGGAGAGAAATCATGTTTGCTGTAGGGGAAGTGACAACAGAAAAAGTAGAGTAGCTTTCTCTCTCTCTATCTGGTCTTCCTTCACAATGCCAGCTGCCAATTAGAGTTTTACCAAACCACCAAAAGTGGTGCAAATGTTATGCTTTTCTTAGTTTTACTCAGCTTTACAAAGTAGCAGCGCACAAGCTCTACCCAGAAAGACCATGTCTGCTGTGCAAACCAGGAGGTAAATGAGGCCTTCTTTAAACCGCTGACAGAAGTTTCCAAATCACAGGACCTGGTTCTCATAGGGGACTTTAATTATCAGGATATATGCTGGGAGGCAAATGCAAGTTGTCCAGCACTGGTCCGGACCTGCAGAGAGCAAACCAGGAAAGCCAAGGCTGCAACATAACTCCAGCTAGCAACAAATATCAAGGACAATAAAAAGTCCTTTTTTAGATATGTGGGGAGCTGGAGGAAAAACAAGGGCAATATTGGACCCCTGCTAAACAAGATGGGACAACTGACAACTGCCCAGGAAAAAGCAAACTTCTTAAATGGGTACTTTGCGTCAGTTTTCCACCAGTCCCATGGGATGCACCCGCCCACTACAGCACAAGGAGGCCTGGGTGAGGGAGATTCCTTACCCTCCATCAAAGGTGACTTCGTGAAGGAACACCTTAAGAGGATGGACACCTTCAAGTCAGCCGGCCCTGACAGTTTAGACCCCAGGGTACTCAAGGAGCTGGCAAGCACCATAGCTCTGCCCCTGGCATGGATCTTCGAGAGCACCTGGCGCTCCAGTGAAGCGCCCAATGATTGGAAGAAGGCCAATGTCGTCCCTTAAAGAAAGGGAGGAAAGTGGATCCAGCAAACTACAGGTCCATCAGCCTGACCTCTATCCTGGAGAAGGCCTTGGAAAAGATTATCAAAGAGGCTATCCTTAACAGACTGGTCAAGCAAGACCTACCCGCAATAAACCTGTGCTGGGTATCCCTCAGGATGTTGCCATCAGCCAGTCTCATTTCCTTTTACGACCAGGTGACCTATCACCTGGACAAGGGGGAAGAGATTGATGTCATATAGCTGGACTTAAAAAAAACCCTTCGATCTGGTATCCCACGATCACCTCTTGGCAAAACTGGCAAACTGCGGCCTCGGCCTCACCACAATCCGCTGGCTGGGGAATTGGCTCCGCAGTAGGACCCAGAAGGTGGTAGTGGACGGAAGTCAATCGCCATGGTGCGCTGTGACCAGTGGGGTCCCTCAAGGCTCTGTCGTAGGGCCTATACTATTTAACATCTTCATCAATGATGTAGACATTTGTGTCAGAAGCGAACTGGCCAAGTTCACCGACAACACCAAACTCTGTGGTAAAGCATCCACACCTGAGGACAGGAGGGTGATCCAGGCTGACCTCAACAGGCTCAGGAAATGGGCAGACAAGAACCTGATGGCGTTAACACTGAAAAATGCACGGTTCTCCACCTTAGGAGGAAAAACCTGCAGCATCCTTATAGGCTTGGCAGTGCTACTCTGGTTAGCACTAGAGACCAAAGAGACTTGTTCATCTTGTGATCAATCATGAGCCCCGTGAGCCTTCAATGCAATGCTGCAGCTAGTAAAGTGAGCAAAACGCTGGCTTGCATCCACAGGTGCCTCTCAAGCAAATCCCGGGACGTCATTCTCCCGTTGTACTCGGCATTGGTGAGGCCACAGCTGGAGTACTGCGTCCAGTTTTGGGCTCCACAATTCAAAAAGGATGTGGAGAAGCTTGAGAGAGTGCAGAGGGGAGCCACATGCACGATCAAAGGTCAGTAAAACAGACCTTATGACGAGAGGCTGAGAGCCATGGGACTCTTCAGCCTGGAAAAGCACAGGCTCAGGGGCGATCTGGTGGCCACCTATAAGTTTATCAGGGGTGCTCACCAGGATCTGGGGGAACGTGTGTTCACCAGAGCGCCCCAAGGGATGACAAGGTCGAATGGTCACAAACTCCTCCATGACCGTTTCAGGCTGGACATAAGAAAGAACTTCCTTACTGTCCGAGCCCCCAAGGTCTGGAATAGCCTGCCACTGGAGGTGGTTCAAGCACCTACTTTGAACACTGTCATGAGACATTTGGATGTTTATCTTGCTGGGATCCTATGATCCCTATTGACTTCCTGCCCCTGGGGCTGGACTCGATGATTTTCTGAGGTCCGTTCCAGTCCTAGTGTCTATGAACCTACGGAATTCTTGGAGTGTGCTACGGATAACTTTTTGATGGTAGAGTGGCTAACTTGAGGGGAAACACTTCAACTTGCTGCTCATAAACAGGGAGGAATTGGTGGAAAACATGAAGGTGGAAGGTATCTTGGGTGACAATGATCATTAAATGATAAAGGGTTCAACATCCTAAGGGGAAGAAGGAAGGAGAGCACCAGAACAGTACCACTGGATTTCAGAACCGACTCCAACAAACTGAAGGAACTGGTGGGCAGGATTCCCTGGAAGACAAGTCTGAGGGGAAAAGGATTCCCAAATAGCTCACTGTATTTTAAGGAGACCCTCTTAAAAGGTGCAGAAACAAGCTACCTAATGAAGCAAAAGAATGATAAGTGCAACAGGAAGCCAGCCTGGCTAAACAGCGATCTCTTCAAGGGTTGATACTCAAAAAGGAATCCTATGAAAAGTGGAAATTTGGTCGTACTAGATACATATACTAAAGAAAAATATAAAAGTATTGCATGGGCTTCCAGGAAATATTAGGAAAACTAAGGCACAATTTGAGATGCAGCTGTCAAGGGACATAAAAGGCAATAGAAAGGGATTTTAAGTATGTCAAAAGAAAGAGGAACATGAAAAGAAATCATAAGTCCCTTACAGAATGCAGAAGACAATCTAGTTACGATTGATGAAGGGAAGGCTGAAGCATTTAATGCCTTTTTTACTTCAGTCTTCACTAACAAGGGCAGCTACCAAATGAAAAAGTGCAGTTGGCAAAAAAGATAGGGAAGGAGATAAGCAGCCCAGAGTAAAAGAATAGATTAGGGATTACATACAGGACCTAGATGCTTTTAAATCAACAGGGCTAGATGGGATGCACCTGAGGGTATTGAAGGAATTAGGCAAAGTAATTTCAGATCCATTAGGTATCTTCAAGAACTTGTGGAGGTTGGATGAGATCACACACAACTAGAAAATGTCAAATATGGTGCTCATTTAAGGGAAGAAGGAGGATCCAGGGAAATCACAGACAAGTCAGCCCAACCTCCATACCTGGAAAGATGATGGAACAGGTCCTCAAGCTATCTATTGTGAAGCACATGGAGAAAAACAAAGTGATTAGGAACAGCTAGCATGGATGCATCAAGAGCGAGCCAAGCCTGCCCAATCTGATTTTCTTCTATGATAAGGTGACAGGTTATATGAATGAGGGAACAGCACCAGATCTGATATACTTAGACTTTAGTATGGCTTATGACAGTCTCCCATGATATTCTCAAAAACAAGCTAAGGAAATACAGACTAGAGGAAAGCACTGTATATAGTGGATATTCAACTGGTTAGATCATCCTGCTCAAAGAGTAGAAGTCAATGGCTCAATGTTTAGTTGGGAGAAAGTACAAAGTAGGGTTCCCCAGGGGTCTCTCCTAGATGCTGTATTGTTTAATATTTTCATTAATAATTTGGCTGATGGGACTGAATGCAACCTTAGCAAATCTGCTGAGATTAATGACATAATTAAGCCCTGGCATTGTCATCACATACAAACCCATCTCCCGGTATTCAGCTCACCAGGGAAATGGCTAGCAGATAACAGAACCTTAACAAAGCAAAACCTCTGTGTATTCTAAGAATAAGTCCATCAGTTAAGACTTTAGTTTTATAAATAATAATACTCTGCACTTTTACAGCAATTTCCACCACAGGAACATGTTACTAATATTAATTAGCTACATGCTACCTCAATTTGACTCAGGATTTTGATCATAATTCCAAAAGGCCCACACAGCTGATTAGTGGCCAATTTGGGACTATAACCCAACTACGGTAACTGCCCTAACTTCAGACTCTTTCTAAACACATTACTTTCTCCTTGTTAGGAGCAAAAAAAAGAAGCACCAGGGATCTTCACTTCCTTCTCCCAAAGTTCACAACTCCCTTTAACTTAAGGGAAGAAGGGAGTGAATACAGTAAATATTTTTAAAGTTTTGTGCAAAAGGTACTAAAGTGTAACTATGACCGGGCTATGGAGGCTGCCGAGATGTAACAGACTCCATGCACAAATCGAAGTATTACTTTTTGCCCATTTCTACTAACTGGAGAACTGTACCCATGCAACAGCATCCAGTAACCACAGGGCACAAGCTCACATACACAGCAGACCAAAGTTTACTATTTCAGTTCTCTGCCCCCACCCCCAAAAAGCAAAAAGCTACACAGTTCCTGGATGAGCAGTGATATAGTTACTGATAATTACAGATTTGCTTCCCAAGGACAGAATTTAGGAAAGTATGAGTTGCACCAACTGCTGCAGCTTCCTGAGCCTGACGAAGGGTTTTTGAACCCGAAAGCTTGCTTAATAACTATTCTCCAACCATTTGGGTTGGTCTAATAAAAGATATCAAATTCACCCAAGGAACCTTGTCTGAGTTACAGTAAGGGTCAGTAGCCATGTGTGTCAACTTCAGGTACGTAAAACATTAAAATAGCAAAGTGAGGCTGAAAAGAAGGTGTCAAGCTCTAATGCTTGCTGAAAACTGAATGAGCTGGGAGCAGAAATAAATTTTACTGTGTTAAATATAGTTGTTTTAATGACAGAGAGAGAAAAGCAAGAATAGTACCTTTCATAATATGAAAGCAGTAAAAATCATAATCTGACCTAATCAATCTTAGTCTCTGAGTAACAACCATGTAGAAGGTAACAATGCCCCCCTGATTAGGCTGTGTAATAGTCAAGAGGCTGCACCTGAGCATGGAAGATTCATTATACAAAGAACACACTATGCAACAATTTGTTGAAAAAGTCATTCCCATGCTACATGACAGAGACACAAAATAGAAGAAACAATTCTAGACCTAAACATAAAACCTGGAGAGTCTTAACTAGAACCAATGATGAAAGGTATCGGGTAGGGGTGCACCAATAGCGATTTTGGGGGCCAATACCAATAGCCAATATTTAAGGAGGCATGTCGGCCGATACTGATCTGACAGTCAATACAGCTGCCTCCGGGTGGTAAATCTGGTGTGCTGAAAGGGGAGAGGGGAGGGAAGGGGCATGGAGGGGGCAGATCAATGCCCCCACGGTGAGGGTAGGAGCAGGGGCAGGTGCTGCCCAGGGGGGCAGAGGCGCAGGTCTGAAGTGCAAGCTGGGGGGGAGAAGAGTGGGGAGGAGGTGACTCCTGCTGCTGCTTGCACCCGGGGGGGGAGGAGAGAAAGAGGCCTGTACCCCGCCCTCCCCCCCATATCTGTTCGGGGCCGGGGGGAGCTGGAGCCAGCACTGTGTGGGGCTCTTCTTGACAGAGGCTGGGCTCCTGGTAGCACTGGGAGGGGCTACAGCCACCCCAAATGTCTCTGCAGCTCTGTTCTCAGACCTGGTACCATCAGGCACAGTCCAGCTCTATGTCCCACCTCCACTCACAGACTGGGAAGAGCTGAGACCGTGCCGGGCAGCTGGCAGCAGCAGCAGCGCTGGGAGCAGAGCTGCAA
Organism: Alligator sinensis; assembly: GCF_000455745.1. Lineage (NCBI taxonomy): Eukaryota > Metazoa > Chordata > Crocodylia > Alligatoridae > Alligator > Alligator sinensis. The sequence continues at coordinate 129,326 of NW_005842627.1, read as the reverse complement.
TGAAATCTGGGGTGGCTGCAGCCCCCTCCCAGTGCCCGCTCCAAGCCCACACCCGCCAAGAAGAGCCCTGCGCAGTACCGAAAGAGCCTCAGAGCAGGCACTGTCGACATTGGAAGGGGCTATAGCCACCCCAAGTTTCGTCACAGCTCCATTCTCAGCACTGCCACTAGCCACCCAGAGCAGCCTCGGCTCTTCCCAGCACGTGGGTGAAGGCAGGACATGGAGCTGGGCTGCGCCTGGCGGTGCAGGGCTGGAAGTGGAGGTGCTGCAAAATTTGGGGTGGCTACAGCCCCTCCCACTGCCCACTCCAATTTCAGCCCCTGCCAAGAAGAACCACGCGGCACCAGTTCCAGCCCGCCCCGCACAGGTCCAAAGGGCGCACCCCCCCACCCGGGGTGCAAGCAGTGGTGGGAGACACCCCACCACAAGCCACGCTTCTGTCCCACCCTCCCCAGCAGTGCCTGCCCCCTCCCTCACCGCAGGGGGTGTTGATCCACCCCCCCACGCCCATTCCTTCCCCACCTCCCCTTCTGACTTACTAGCTGGAGGCAGCTCTCCATGCTGCCGACTCTGCTCCGTGGTGTACTGCGGCTGTGCGCAGCACAGGCATTTATTGGCCAAATTATCGGCCCCATCGGGCAGATACCCAATACAGCAAATTTTCTTTACATCGGTACCGATCCAATACCAGACTGATGCATGTATTCACCTCTAGTATGTGGCTATTGACTTTATATTTAAACAGCCAAAACTAGGGAACATGTGAAATCAAATCTGCTGCACAGACATCTCCAAAGAGATAAATCTAGGATACCTGTACGCTTTTCAGAAATTAAACTGACTTAATAAGTAAGGTGCTCTTTTCAAGAGATTGTTTCTATCTGCAAAAAAATTCCTGAAATATACAGAATAGCATTATTTTAAAATTGCTGCAGAAATAAGGAATCACAACAGAAGAAAAGAATCTGCTCAGCCCTCCCACTGCTTCTATCACTAACTGACCATAGCCCAATGTCCCCAATCTCAAAATCCACAAATAAAACAGCTTATGAAATATATTCTGAAGTAACTAAAATGCTATACAGAAAAACAACACAAAAAATGTGCACTATTTGATGAGCCTAGTCATATCAACTTTGCTGGCAGAAATAATTTATTTTATTCTTTTCTTTTTGATGAGAGAAACACTTGTAGGAAGATTAATCTTGATGGAATTCAAACATTTCTGGGGAGACAATATTTCCATGTGGAATGTCAGACTCAAACAAGTGCTGTTTAAAAATTAAAATGAAAGAAAGATGGGGAGAGACAGAGAGAAACATGCTACTGATACAAATATACACCTATACCTTCTACACTTTACTGGATAATTCTATAATTGAAAAGTAGTAAATAAAAAGTGGATGGGCTACTGGGGAACAAACTTTAAGCACTCACTTTTTCTTTTTTTAAACAAACAACATTCACTGGGGACAGTGCTGTTCAGTCTGCACAGGTGATGCTACTGCAATCACACATAAGCTGGGACCTTTTCACCTAAAAAAAAGGAAAAACAGTTACATGAACATCCAAACAAGGAATCTACTAAATGCTATTTAGAATGAGACTTTACCAATATGTTTTCATGTTATAGATTATTAATTCATCGGTTCAGTTGCACAATAAAATTTACAGTTAATGGAAATTATTAAGATTAATTTGTAAAAGAAGGGATCACAAAATGGCACTTTACCTATTTTGTGGGTTATAAAACAAAAATGTAAGAACCATTTTATGCCACAGCTTTCACCCAAGAATTTTAAAAATGAGGGAAAAATAAAATCTCTCTCACAGTGGTAAAATAAAATATACATAAAATATTCATATATGAAACAGTCCCAAACGGCTGATCCAATGCCTGTGGCTACCTTCAGTGGACTTGTGATCAGGCCCAATATTCCTTCAAATGTCATGCAAGCCTTGATGCTGCTGTAAATCTTCTCCCAAATGCTGTTCTGGGCCTTATCTTAAACAAATCCCAAGCCTGAAATTCCCTCCAGCACCCTATTAATGTACTTATAAATTGATCCTTTTAAAAATATAAGACTTTTTCCAGTGCATTCCATCTTCCATTGTTTGTAGGCAATAAACTGAGGCGGGGAGCACGTTCTCCAGATCTATCCACAGCAGGGGTGGGCAATTATTTGGGCCCGAGGGCAAGACAGGGAGTTTTGATGAGGTTGTCACAAGCCAGATCACCAAAACTCCCTACGGGGCTTTGGGTGGGTGGGAAGCCATGTTCAGGAGTGGAGACAGGTGGGATCCACTCCCTGCATGCCATGTCTTGTGAAGTGGGGTAGTATATGGGGGAGTGGGGGGATACATGGGGGATGGGGAGGGAGAGAGGGAACGAGGGAAACTGCCTGGGAGCCAGCCAGAGGGGAGGGGAGGGAGAAGGAGGTAGGGGGCACATACAAGAGAGCTCCTCCAGTCAGTGACTGCCCTCACAGTGCTCCACTGGAACTGAGCCTGCCTGGGGCAGCCCATGCCATGCTCCTGCCCACACCCGCTGGCCCCAGCCAACACATAGCCATAAATTTCCAATAGGACTCCATAGTCTTAAAAGTATTCAGACTTGTGTGCTTTCTGAGTTTGTTTCAACAAAAGAGGGCTCTATTACTTTTTACTCATTTTTTGACTGCAGAAAAAATCAGAGCCAGCATTTTCTAGTTGGTGTTTTGAATATAACAAGTGATGCCTTGAGACTAAAAAGGCTGAGAACCACTGATCTACAAAGGAGTCAATCAGACAGATTTTCCAAGATCTGAACCTGATGTACATGCTGAGAACCATCTCTTGCAGCTGAGTTATTCTGTTCTCCTTTTCCATAACTCATTGCACAGCTGCTAAGAGGGGATTCATATTGCAGGAAGCTTTCTGAGCCTGGATTTTCCCACCAGAATGATCTACACCAAGAGTGCTCAACCTCCGGCCCGAGGGCCAGATGAAGCCTGCAGAGCCATGGCACCCGGCCCTCGGGACTCTCCATGGGTTGGGAAATTTGGGGATGGGGGAGCAATGACACTACCACAGCCCTCCTCTGCTTCCAAATTCCTAAGCCCCCACACAGTAGGCCAGAGGTGGGATAGGCCACAACCCCTCCCTCCTTCCCCACCCCCCAGCAATGGGACAAGGCCAAGCCGCCATCCCTCAGGCAGCCAGATTGGGTTTGGCTGCCCCCTGTCTCCTCCACAAGCCAGATGGGGCCACAATGCACCTGCTCTAGGTGCTGAATAAGGACCACCAGTTGGATCTGGCCCACAGATGGACCAGGCACTGCCCATCCAGCCTGCTGGGGAAAAAGATTAGCGGTGCTCAGCCTACACTGTTAGTCTACATGAAAATTCAACCTATATACGTTGTGTCCACTGTTTGAGAACTGGAAAATGTATTTTCTCCATCAGAGCAGCTTTGCTGATGGCAGCAAGAGCATTATCTGTATTAGAACACAAGACTTCTTACCTTACTTAAAACAGGTGTTAGAAATACCAGAACCATATCTATACTACAGTTTCTGCTAATGAAACACACAGTAAAGCTGCTTATGGAGAAAATGATGCATCTCAATTTTCCATGGCAAGTTACGGAAAACTCTGTATTTTAGGCATAGAAATTAGGAGATTTAAACTAACGAACACATTGAACTGAGTTTATTTTTATCCCTGCAGGAAATCACTGAAGATGAAAAGCAAGCAGAAACGACAAAGTCCATAGCTCTTCTAAAAGTTATTAACTGAAGTGCTTCCAGCACCAATTAAAGAAATATTAGGAGAAAGTCACCTATTAAATAAATATCAGGAGAAAAAAAACCAACTATTAAAAAGCTGCACAAGGGTGCATGGCAAGGGGCGGGCACGGGAAGTTGTGCGCTTTACACAACCATCACTGCACCATTTCCACTATATTTCTAGCTTGAGCGGAAAGTCTCTGTCTGCAGGAGAGGCAGGCAGCTACCAACTCCCGCAGCCCCTTTTCCAACCGCAGAGCACGCGAGGCGGGAGCGCTGCCCCAGGAGCGGTGATGAACCCAGTACTTTCGAGCCGAGCATGTATCAGCCGCCTTCCCCAGCCGCTTCCCTGGCTACATCGGTGCCAGCCCGGGAGCAGTAGCTGCCCCTTGTCCGCCTGGCAAAGTCGCGAGTGCGAACCTCGGCCCGGGCGAGCGCCCAGCCCCGCGAAAGCGCCTCGCTGCCCAGGCCCCCACCAGCACAATCGTGCAGGGAACAGGGCAGGTTCCGCGGTGCCGACGCCCCCGCCCGCACGTGGCTGCCGCGGGGCCCGCCACAAGCCGCCCGCAGCGCCAGGCTCCTGCCACGCCCGGCCCCTGCAGCTGCTCAGGAGCTGGGCGCCCGCCCGCCCCGCCGCGCACAGGCGACCCCGAACCGGCAGTACCTCCCCTGCCCCGAGTCACGGGACAAACCTCAGCTCAGCGCGACCGCGGGCCGGGTACGCGGACGAAGCCCACCCGGGATTTCCCTGCCCAGCCCAGCCGGACCAAATGATGTAACCAGCAGAGGAAAGCATGACAGGAAGCAGCGGGGCACGCCTGCATCCTGCGGCCAATCAGCGTGCCTCGTACACAGGCTTCAAAAAGACGACGCACCATTAGAGAAGCTGGTTGGCTGGTTACTATGGCTTCTGGTGACGTGTTGGGAGGTGGGGCGGGGTTTAGAGCTAGGCACTTCCGAGCGACGAGCGGCACAGCTCAGCCAGTTTCTTTGAGGGGCGGTAAGAATCGGCGCCTCCTGATTGGCCAGGGGAGGGGGCGGGGCTTGGCTTGGCTGTGCCTCTGGGCTAGTGACCGGGGACAGGAGAGGTGTGCTCGGCCACGCTGGTAGGGCCTTCTGGGAGAACGGGTTCATTCCCGAAGGAAACGGGCCCCGGGCGGTACCTGGTCCTTGCGGGACAAGGCGGATGTCACTGCCTGCTGCACTGATGGAAACTTCCTGCCGACCCCGGCATGCGCGTGCGAAACCCAGTGTACCAGCCGTCTCGGGATGACATAGTTATCGTGTCAGTGGTTGCATTGAAGATCCGCACCGGGCTACGGACAGCACTTTGCAATGGCTGTCACATCTAAAACGGCCATACTCCTCCATGCCCTTATGCATAGGTTGTTGATAACTTGTGCTGTTGCTGTACTCCATGCTAATAGATAAAATGGGTCTTCCACACACTCTGCCTTCTCCCTAAAACTGACAATTGAGCGCAGACAGTAACAACTGAAATACTAAATTGCATTTCACTAGATTTATAATATTGATAGCGCTGATTATTACAGCATCTGCTGCAAGTGGCATTATCCATTGATGTTTTCATTTACTTTACAAAACTATTTGGGTAAAACCTGTTCATTACTTGTACAATTTATGACTATAAATAGAAACACTCAAAACTCATTTGCAGCAGAGGTTATACATAGTGTTTTAAACTAGGAGTGTCAAATGTTAACCACTCCATCCAGCGTGTAATGCTACTGGTGGGTGAGGAAATTCAGGGGTGGAGCTAACAGGTGGGGCTATCACAATCCAGGGCACTGTCAGTGCCAGGAGCACAGGCTATGTTGACACTGCCCCACTCACCGTACAAGTGCTTGTCCAACCACCACTTGCATCATCTCTTCAACAGCAGGTGGCCATTTGGTATGCTGTGAGCAGTCCCACCACAATTGCCACCACTGCCCTTCCAGAGTCACTGGCTGTCATCATTGGCTATTCCTTGATACCAGGATGATGTCTGCAGGCAGGGGGAGGGATTACAGGTGAATTTAAAAGGTGGTTGAGGAGTCCAATCCACGCTCTGCAAGTTTTTCCACAGATATGACAAGTGCTGCCTTGGGTGCGGGGAACAACTGTTGGCTAGGATGTGCACTTTCCTTCCTCCTCTGCTGTTTCTCAGCTTCCTGAACAACATGGTTCTCTTCGAAGTGGGTTGTAGCTTGATATATGGTATAGTGCCATTGAGACCTGTTACAAGCCATCACTTCCCAGTTTGTAGGGTTGATACCACCCTTCTTAAGGTATGCTTTCATGGTGTCCTTGTAGCACTTTCTCTATCCTCTACAAGTCCACTTACCATGACTAAGTTGACAGAAGAAGACTCACTTCAGGAGATGCGTCAGCCATCCACACACAATGGCCAGCCCAGCAGAGTTGATGTTTCATGATCTTTGCCTCAATGCTGGTTATGTTAGCCAAAGAAAGAACACTGACATTGGTGCAGTGGTCTTCCCATGTAATAAGAAGAATCTTCCTGAGGCAATGCTAATGGAACTGTTCCAGGAATTTAAGATGGCTTTTGATATGTCACCCACATCTCACACCTGTAGAAGAGCATAGGGATAACCACTGCACTGTAGACCAGGATCTTATGTTCTATCTGTAGATCTTGGTCAGCAAAGACATAGCAAAGCAGCTTTCCAGAGGATATGCTGGCACAGCAAATTCTATGTTTGATTTCTACATCAAGACTGACTGACTGGGAGAGGCAACTGCCAAGGTATGGGAAATGCTCAACGTTTTCCAGGGGTTCTCCACTGGTAGTTTGTTGAAGGAGGGGAGCAGCTTGCTGGGGCAGGCTGATGGAGCACCTTGGTCTTCCCAATGTGAAAAAGGAAAGAAACACACACATTGTGTGTACAGAGATGCACTTGGGGGGGGAACTAAGTTTCAAATTGTATTTCTCACAAGCATTTTTAGAAGTTTTGCCTTGAATCAAGTCATATACAGAAATAAGACTTTAATTCAGAAAGTGATTTTAAAACAATGTTCCCTTGCTCAAGCTGTCTTCTCCAGCTACTGAATGAAAGGGGTAGGTAACCTGTTCCAGTGCTTCACCACACTCCTAATGAGAGAGTTTTTCCTAATATCCAACCTAAACCTCCCTTGCAGCAACTTGAGACCATTGGTCCTTGTTGTGTTATCTCTCACCACTCAAAACAGTTTACCTACATCCTCTTTGGAACGACCCTTCAGGTAGTTGAAAGATGTCATCCTGCCACACTTTTAGCTTCTCTCATTTCTTGGAGTCTCAGAACAGCAGAGACTCCCTGTGCCTGAAGAAGGGTGACTGCACCTGAAAGCTTGCTAAGAACTTTTTTCCAACTGCTCAGTTGGTCTAATAAAAGATCACATCTACCCAAAGTACCTTGCCTGTATACAGATAGACGCTGAGCATGGCTACACGAGACACTGTACTGCGCAGTAGAGCAAATTGCTGCATAGTAAGCATCCCACCTACACGTGCAAAATTACACATACACACCCTACAGGTGCGGCCCTGTACTCCCCAGTCCAGCGATACAGCCGGCAGCCATGTGGTGCTGGAGTAGGGCAGGGGCAGGAAGGGAGTGAAATGGCTGGGGGTGGGCGGGGCTGGGCTGTAATTTGTTCTATGGGACCAGGGGTGGGCAGGGATGGGTGTAATTTGCTCTACTCAGCAGTTAATTTGCTACCTGCAAATGCAAGTAGCAAATTAACTGCCAAGTAATTACTGCACAGTAAGGCACACGTAGGCAGCCAACCAGGAGCAAATTTGCTGGATCCAGTATTCCAGGTGAGGCCTCCCAAGTACTAAGTAGAACAGAAGAATCACTTTCCATGATATGCAGGTGATATTCCTGATAACACAACTTAGTATGCTATTGGTCTTTTTTTGCAACCCAGCTACAATGTTGGCTCATATTTGGCTTATAGCCCGCTATATAAAACCCAGGTCCTTTTCTGCAATACTGCAGCCTAGCCCGTCATCCCCAAATTCATCTTTGTGTATTTGACTATTCCATCTTTAGTGAAGGATTTTGCACTTGTCCTTATTGTATTTAATTCAGTTGATTTTGGTCCATCTGTCCAGTTTAACATAGTCATTCTAAATCATAATCCTACTCTCCAAAGTGTCTGCAACTCTACACAGCTTTGTATTATCCACAAGGTTATTAAGTGTACACACAATCCCTTCTTCTAAGTCATTAATAAAGATGTTAAATAGTACTAAGCCTAGAACAGGCCTCTGGGGAACCCCATTCAATACTTCCTCCCAGTCAGACACTGACCCCCTGATGACTACTATTTGAGCATAATGATCCAACCAGTTAGATAACCACATTATAGTACTTTCATTTAGAACAGGACTTAGCAACCTGCAGCCCACAGAGACTTGATCTAGTTCATGAAGGTTTGATCCAGTCCATGTTTTAAGAATGGTCAGCTGATCCCTCATTTCTACTAGATCAGGGCAGGCAAAATACAACCCACAGGCTAAATCTAGCCTACCAGGCCATTCTATTTGGCCCATGGGGCACTTAAAAAATTTAGAAAATTAATATTTATCTGCTCCCAGCAGCCTGTCGAAGCCGACAAGAGCCAGGGGCAGTAGGACCCAGGGGGAGCCTCAGTAGGACTGAACAGCCCAGCCCTGCCCACCCCCAACCATTTCACTCCCTTTCTGCCCCCACCATGCTCCAGCACCACCTGGCTGCTGGCTGCATCACCAGACCAGGGAGCATGCAGCTGTGCTGGTAGGGGGGTGTGTGTATGCAGGTAGGGACAGTGGGACACAGACCCCCCCACATCCCCTCACACACCCCAGGAACCCAGTCCCCCACAAACACCATACCCACCCACACCCTACATATCCACACACACCTCCACATGCTCTCTCAACCCACATACCCACACACCCATAGCCCCCCACAAACCTATACCCATCCCCCCACAACATAGAAGAGTAAGACTTCATTTTAAGCTATCGTGCCATCACCTCTGTGTACACTACACAAACGCAGGTAAATCAGGACAAAAATATTTTTTGAAATCAAATTAATGAATGCTGTAGATGTTTGCGTTTTAGAATATAATTTGGTATTTTTCTGGTTCCAGGATGGCAAAACCCCTTGCTGAAAGGAATACTTCTAGGGGCAAGGAGAGGGACTTCTGGCGGCAAAGGTCAGGGGTTAGGGGACGGGACTTCCAGTCACAAGATAGTGACCAGGGGCGGGACATCTGTCAAGGGACGGGTCTACCAATGCAGCTCTCAACAGCTGGCCAAAACTCAGTAAGCAGCCCTCTGCCTGAAATAATTGCCCACCCCTGCACTAGATCCATCCCACCTTATACTTACAGACAGCTGATACCCAGCCTTTAAGTAAAACCCACTGCAGTTCCAGCAGTTCTCATTCTGTGCAAAGAGACTGCTTTCTTCTCTCCCCTTCACCACCCCCACCTTCTACACACACAGCCTAGGCTCACAGTCACCACCATATTAACCACTCCAAATCCTTGCTCCCCATAGTTGTCAGCAATGGTAAGCAAAGTCTAATATGGATGGGCAGGACAGCAGCCATTGGCACAAGGGAGCAGTGCAGGAAGAGGTAAGCAAGCAATAAACCCATAGGGACAAAGAGGAAAATCCAGATAATGGGGAAAAAATACATAGTTTCTTAATCCAGTCTGCAGATTACTTCTTGTTCTTCAATTTCCCATTCATTTTTAAAGTTTTAAAGTTTTGCTGTCTAAGAACAGCTACTCTGAGGTCAGCCAGCAATGGAATGTCCAGGGAGGTTAAAGTTTTTGCCACAGATACCACATTTTCCCAAAGAACCTTGTTTACCTATGCCACAGGCTTGTGCATCTTCCTGGAACTGATGTCAGATTGGTGTTCACTGTTTGCCTCTCCATGCACTTCTCCCCTCCCTTCCCTGTCTTTTGCATTCAGATCACTTTCTCCATTTGACACATTGCTCTACACGTGTCTTTTTAACGCATCTGATTAAATGAGCTCGGGGGTTGCAAAAGTTTACACTGTACATCTCTGATTTAGTTACTCTATAAGGTATAAATCTACCCTGCCATCTGCCATTAAAGAAAATACCATTTTGTCAGGTCTTTTTCTGAAAGGTTTTTAAAACAAACAACTATTGATTAAAACATGTATTCTGAAGCTATAATAACGTAAGTTGTTTTTAAACTCTGCATATATTGTGTGTTTCTAGTCAGCTTTATCCTTATCTTATGCTGGGAGGAGCAGTCAGCCAGGTCGTACCATTCCAGGAGGTTCCTGGCCGAGATACAGGACCTTCACTTAACCCAGGAGGTGCACAGTCCCACCAGAGGAAATGCCCTGTTGGACCTGGTCCTGGCCACAGACAATGATCTGGTAAGGGGGCAACAAGCTGAACATGGGTCAGCAATGTGCCCTTTTTGCCAAGAAAGCTAACAGCATACTGGGCTCCATTAGTAGGAACATTGCCAGCAGATCGAGGGTGTGCGGGCCGGGAGCGGTCCGAGGCCCTCGGGGGCACGCGGCGGGCTGTGGCCAGCAGCCCTGGCACGCGGGTCGGGGAATGCAGGCCGGCGGACTAGAATTAGGCACGGACGCTTAGCGGTTGATTAAAGATTATTTTACTTACACCGAAGATGGTCGCGGTGCAGGCAGGAAAACTTGCTTGAGTTGCAGTTACAGACAGGAAAGAAGAAAAGCGGACAAGAGTTCCTTCCACGCGAACCTCTAGCCCAATCCGGTTGAAGGCTCTAAACACGCGAGCCCGTCGTGTCAACCGAAGAAAACAACTCGGAGAAGAGCTCTGGATACACTCACACGAAGTTTGCTAGGCTCCGTGGAACTTGCGTGCAGGGAAGGGGTTCGTCGAGGAATCGTTTGGCGACGGGGAGAGGCCAGAGGTTGATCAGACCCCTATAGCCTTCTTAAGGTACACGCTGGGTCCAATAGGCTCCGCAGCGCTTAGAGATCTTTACGAGACGTGAAGTTCTCCTCCTCCTGATAGTTGTGGAGTCCTCCAACTTGGGCGGAAACCGCTCAAGCCTCTTATATGGCTAGCAAGCCAAT
>NW_005842627.1:103301-114654 GCF_000455745.1 Alligator sinensis | reverse complement strand
CAATCCTGGGGAAACTCTTTGAGAAGATCATCAAGGAGCACATCTGTGATGGGCCGGCATCGGGGATGATGCTCAAGGGCAACCAGCACGGTTTCATTAGGGGCAGGTCATGTCAGACCAACCTGATTGCCTTTTACGATCAGGTCACAAAAGCATTGGATGCAGGTGTCGCTGTGGACGTAGTCTTTCTGGACTTCAGCAAGGCCTTTGACACCGTCTCCCACCCCATCCTCATTAAAAAACTGGACGACTGTGGCATTGATGCCTACACAGTCAGATGGATTACAAATTGGCTGAAGGGTCGTACTCAGAGGGTGGTGGTGGACGGGTCATATTCGACCTGGGGGGAAGTGGGCAGCGGAGTCCCCCAGGACTCGGTCCTTGGGCCCGCACTGTTCAATTTCTTTATCAGCAATTTGGACGACAGGGTGAAAAGCAACCTCTTTAAATTTGCTGATGATACCAAAATTTGGAGTGAGGTGGGCACACTAGTAGGGAGGGAAAGACTGCAGCAAGACCTGGATAGATTGCAGGGGTGGGCTAACAAAAACAGGATGCGTTTCAATACTGACAAGTGCAGGGTGCTGCACTTGGGCAGTAGTAACCAGCAGCACACTTATAAGATGGGAAACTCCCCTCTTGAGAGCATGGAGGCAGAAAGGGATCTTGGAGTCATTATTCACTCCAAGATGAACATGGGCCGACAATGCGAGGTCACGGTCGGCAGGGCTAACTGGACCTTATTGTGCATCCACAGGTGCATCTCAAGTAGGGCCAAGGAGGCGATCCTCCCCCTCTACGTGACACTGGTCAGGCCACAGCTGGAGTCTAACCAGAACCAGAAAGAGAATCTTTTAGAGATGCACCAATATATCAGCCCGATATCAGATTGGCACCAACATACAGAAAATTGACTGTATCGGAAATCATCCTGATTTGGCTGATAATGTGGCAGATATATGGCCCATGCATGCATGCAACCGCAAGGCAGCACATAGGCAGCAAGGAGCACAACCCAGCAGCTTGGAGAGCTGCATGCAGCTGGTAACTCTGTGGTGGTGGACAGGGAGCGGGGAGGGAAGGGGCATAGGAGGGCAGATCAAAGCCCCCACGGTAAGGGAGGGAGCGGGGTTGGGGTAGACACTACCTTGCCAGGGCATGGCAGGACACGGGACAGGGCCGTGGCTTGTCTGGAGGGCATGGGAGGGGGTGGCTCCCACTGCTGCATGCACCCCAGGAAGGCACGGAGGGGTTGTGTGCCCCCCAGATCTGTGTGGGGTGGCTGCCACTGTGGACTGCAGCTGGGGCCAGGGCTGCATCAGGCTCTTCCCAGCGGGGGGGCTGGGCTGTGCTGTGCTTGGGGCAGGCAGGAGCGGTGGCACTGGAAGGGGAGGGTTGTCCCCTCCCAGTGCTGCTGCTGCCTGCCCAGAGTGCAGCCTGACCCAGACCCCCCCACTAAGAAGAACCCAGTGCAGCCCCAGCCCCAGCCCACAACAGCAGCCCGCCCCACACAGATCTGGGGGGCACACCCCCCCATGCCCTCCCAGGGTGTGTGCAGTGGTGGGAGCTGCCCCACCCTCCCGACACCCCACATATGAGCTGAAGTTTCATCCCCCGCCCTGGCTGGGTAGTGTCTGCCCCAGCCCCACTCCCTGTCTCACCACAGGGGCCTTGATCTGCCCCCTATGCCTCTTCCCTCCCCCCTCCCCTTCCACCATGACAAACTTAACATCTGCATGCAGCTCTCCATGCTGTATTGGCAATCAGATCAGTATTGGCCGATATGCCTCCTTAAAAATCAGCTATTGGTATTGGCCCCAAAAATCTCTATCACTGCACCCTTAGAATCTTTGGATGTCATCTGGCCAACCTAGTAAGGCAGGCTTTAAACTAGGTTCCACAGGGGATGGTGAATGAAACCTTCCAACAGCAGACCAAACAATCCAGAGGGGAAAGGACCAAAAGAAGCAGCTCAACTCCAGGAAAGAGCCACAGGGGGCTCTTTTGGGGGACCTAAACCCTGCCAAAAGAAACAAGTATGTTGAAATCTAAAATGTCTTTGATGTATGTATACAAATGTGAGAAGTATGGGGAACAAATAAAATGAGGTAAAGTCACAGCCTATAAAAGGAACTATAATCTGATTGGTATCTACTACTAATTTGAGGATTAGTTAATTAGGACTAGAGGCAATTTTAATTAGGACTACAGACATCCACATGTATATAGTGACAGCTGTAGCCCACGTTAAACATAGAAAAACATAGCATCTATAAATGCCCATGGAGATCTGGTGGGACAGCTCTTACACCCAGAATGTCAACATTGAGAGCTACATTCTGTTTCAGAAGGACGGAGTTGGAAGAAAAGGTCCCCTTGTATGTCAGAAACATATACACTTGTTCCCTGGTTCAGGAGAAAGAAGATAGCAGATAAGAAGGTAGTTGGGTGAAGATAAAAGCTGAAAGATGCATCACTGATATATTGATGAGGATTTATTATAGGCCACCAAGTCAGGAAAAAGAGGTAGATGAGGCACTCTTCAGGAAGGTGACAATATTATCCAAAAATTATGAGATGGTACTGATAGAAGACTTCCATTTTCCAGACATCTGCTAAAAGAACACTATAACCAAACATAACATCAAGCCAGATCCTAACTTCTGTAGAAGACAACTACAGGATCATCTATCTTGGATCTTGTCCTGACCAACAGGGAAGAATTGGTGAAACATATGAAAGTGATGGGAAACTTGGGGGGAATCAATCATGATATGATTGATATCAAAATTCTGAGATGGGGAAAGCATGATGTCAACAGAATTAAGACTATGTTTCAAAAAGGCAGATTTCAACTAACTCAAGGAATTTATAGGCATGGTGCCATGGTAAGGATCAAGGCAACCAGAAGGTCTGGAAGCTTCTAAAGGGCACAGTATTTGGAAGCCTAACAAGAAACTGTTCTGACAAGATGGAAGCACAAGAAGAATGGTACGAAAGCAATGTAGCTGCACAAAGAGTTACTAGGATGCCTCAAATGAAAACATATGGGCAATGGAAAAATAGGCAGATCATCAAGAAAATACCAGAATATACCAGAAAATACCAAGAACCTGCACAGACAAAATCAGGAAGGCAAAAGTAAAAAATGAACTGCACCAGGCAAGGGAGATTAAAAACAACAAGAAGAGGTTCTATCAGTATGTTGGCCAGAAAAGGAAGACCAGCGAAGCTGTGGGTCCACTGTTAAATAGCCAGAATCAACTCTTAACAGAAGATGCAAAGGGCAGTGGAGCTACACAACAGCTACTTTGCCTCAGTCTCCACAAAAAAAATTAAGCTGCAACCAGATACTTAAAAAGGATTATTTGGATAAGAAAGGAGACATGCTGAGGGATGAGATAACAAAAGAAACAGAGAGCTTTTGATGGGTCTGAATGAATTAGTCAGCAGGACCTCATGAACTTCATCCCAGGATATTGAAGAAACTGGCAGAGGGGCAGAGGAGATCTCAGAACCCTTCCTTAGCAATAATATTTATGAAGTCATGATAAGACAGGTGAGGTACCAGAGGTAACTGCTTGGGTGGATGAAAGAAATGTTGTAGACAGAGGGCACCTTTACACATACAAATGCTGAGGGATGGGTTTACTCCAGAGTAATTTACTTTGAAGTAAACCCACCCTGGGCAGGCATCTACACATGCTGGGTTTTGGAAGCAGATTTACTGCTCCTGGTAGCAGGTTTGCTTCCACCCCCTCCACCCCTGCAGTGGCCCCCTGCAGCAGCCAGGGGGCGCTGGAGGCTCCAGCTGCACCTCCCTGTGGCCAGCAGCCAACTATCTTTAAAAGACAGCTCAGCTCCCTGGCCACCTGCATTCCTGGCCCGGAACAGCCTGCAAAGTGCTGTGCCAGCATGTGGCAGCTCTGTCGTCAGAGCCTCTGCCCATCACACCATAGCTGCTCCACCCCCAGGCTCCAGGAGGAATATCCAACACCCCGGGCTCCTGCTGGCCACCCTCATTGCCCTGCTTCACCATCACAGTGACCCCAGGGCAGTCTCGGCCCTGGCGGCCCCTCCGCATGGTGTGGACACCTGCCCAGGCTCACCACAACATCCCAGGACCCCTGCCACTGCACTGCAGCTGCCCAGACCCTGTGCTACCGCCCAGACCCCAGCAGGTACACCAACACGCACCTGAACACCACCACCAATGCCATCCATGGAGCCCCACCGCCTGTGGGCCCATCTGGCCAGCCAGGACTGGTGGCTGCACATAGGCCACCTGAATAGCTGGCCCTGGACCCCAGCCCCAGCATGCACCCCCAGCACCAAGCTCATGGTGGACAGTTCTCAGTAAAGCACTTTATTTCCCTTCTCAAACACAGATCCCTCCTTCCCCCACACCAGAGCCTTTCCCCTGTGCCCCCCTCCCCACAGAGCCCCTCCAACACTCACTATACCTACCAATAAAGCACCCTCTTCCCCATGAAGTCCCTGTCCAGTACTGCGTGTGCCCTCCCAGGGTGGGGGGTAGTGGGGTAGGGGCACCTAGGGGACAGCCTGGGGACAGGTGCCCAGTACCCCAGCCTCTGGCCACACCCCCGTGGGTAAGGCCAACAGGCAGGGGGCTCAGTCAGGGGTGATGGCAGCTGCTGTTGTCGGCACGGCCAGATCTACCTCCTGCAGCCAGCGGGCCAGGCCAGGAGGGCCCATGCATGGGACTGGGCCCCCTGCAAGCAGCTCCTGTTCTGGGCCAGTATGGAGCTGAGATGAGTGGTGGGGCTGGACCCAGAGTGGGGCTGGCTGGCAGGGGACCCAGGGCAGGGACAGAGGTTAGGGAAGGGGCTCCTAGCTGGTGTAGGTGCCTCTGTACCTCAGCCCAGGTTCACTGGGGGGGCTTGCTGCTGGGTGGTGGGCTGCTGCCAGGGGGCAGGCAGGGCTGCTACCAGTGGCTGGGCAGTGGGCAGCATGAAGGCGACCACCAGGGCCAGGATGATGTACAGCACCTGGCAGTCCTCCTCCTTGGCCTCCACTGCCCAGGCCACCCGAGCACCCTGATGCTCCTGGGCCTCCTGGTGCCTCTCCTTGACGGCTGGGAGCCTGTCCCTGAACTCCTGGTCTGCCTGGTCCCTCTACTGGGCCCTCTCTTCCTCACATGCATCCTTCTCCCACTCACAGATGATGTCCTCCATCCACCAGGCCTACAAGTCTGCCAGCAACTCCTCAGCCACTGTGACCAGCCAGTCCAGCATCCAGGTCTGGTCCTGGGTCCTATGCTGCCAGAGCTGACACATATGCAGGGCCCCAGCCAAGACTGGCAGTGACCCTGAAGGCTCATCTCAGTTGCCAACTGGTGCCTCTCCCCCTCGTGTAGCTGCAGGTCCTACAGAGCCAGGAGAAAAAGGCTGTTTGTGAGAGTTTGCAACATTTCTGAGATAACTTGCTCAATACCCAGGGACTGTGTGCCCGGTCTCAGATTGGGAGTCGTATGTGCACAGGTGCCCACAAAGTACAGTAAGTTGGCTGGGCAGGCCCTGGCGGTAGCCACCGGCCTAACCTCTATCCCCACTCACTCCACAGAGGCAGGTGGACCACTGGGTGCTTGTCCCAGGCAGCCTGCCTCCATCCCCTTCCCAGGCCAGGCCAGGTGTGGTTCCAGGCAGCACCTACTGCTGTGGCTCCAGAGCCGCTTCCCACTTCTCATCCTGCAGGCCAACCTGTATCCTGTGTTGCTGCCAATCCCACAGCATCGGGGCTGGGGCAGGGAGGTGGGGATGGGGAGAGGTTCACAGCTGACTGGGACACAGAGCTGGTGGTGTCCCTGCCCTCCCGACCAGGAGGCCCGTCTGAGAGGTGTTGTGGGGCCACCCCCCCCATGCAGCTCTGTAGCCCAAGGATGCCCCTACTGAGAGTGTCCCAAGCATGCCAAGAGCTGTTTTCATGGACCAAGGGGTGCCCAACCCACCACATCCTGATGCTGTTGATTGCCACAGTGCCCCAGGTGCTTCAATGGTGTGGAGGACAAACCCATTCCACCCCACAACCACTGCTGCCACCTAGAGGGCTACCCATGGTTGCACTACATATCCCTGCCCCAACAGTTGAGGACAACATCGCTGCCAGCATCGACATATTCCTCTGCATGTGAAGCCCATGCCCACTGCCTAGCTGAGAGGGCAAAGGCCGTTCAATAAAGTCTGCATGCTTTGGGGTGGGGAGGGAACTGGGGCTAGGGGAACATGGCCAGGCTGGGCAGGAAGGGAAGGCAGGGGTGGGGGCAGGAGGCAGGGGCAGGGGTAGGCAGGGCCTTCCCCCCAGTGTAAGACTTACCAGGTGGGTGTGGCAGGCATGCCTAGCAGCCCAAGTCCATCCCCACTAGCAGCAAGAACATGTGGCTCCCAGCGGTGTCCTGGGGCACAGGGGCACAACTTAAGAGGGAACGCGATAGCAGTTTTGAAGGGCTGCCATAAAGAAGAAAAACACCTTTTAGGTTTAGATTGGATATTAGGAAAAAACTTCACTGTTAGAACAGCGAGGCAGTGGAATCAACTGCCTCGTAAAGTTGTGGAATCCTCTTCACTGGAGGTGTTCAAGAAGAGATTGGATAAGCATTGGTCAGGGACACTGTGGCTAGGGACAGACATTACACATAAACCGGTTTAAGTGATCACAAACTGGTTTAAACCTGTAACAGAACAGATGTTCAGTGCACATAAACCAGTTTGAAAATGACTGAAACTGGTTTGAGGTAAACCTGGCGGAAAGTAGTATCAGACTTAACTGATTTGGGTCAAACCAGTTTATGCAATGTCTGTCCCAGACCCCTTGCTGGTTTAAGTTAAATCAGACTCCCCCAGCATCCCAGCATGCTCTCTGGGCTGGGCAGGGCTCCCCACTCCACCACAGGGCTGGCCCCTCCCCTCTGCTCCCTGGCTGCAGCTCTGGCAGAGACTGCAGGTGACTGCCTAGCTTCTGCTCCCTCCCTCCACTCTAAGCAGGAATTCCTCTGTCCCCTCTGCCTTACACAGACACACAGCTTTATCTAGCAGACCACATGCTGGCTACAGTATGTGCTGTGGCAGACGGGACAAAGGCAGAATCAACGGGTAGCTGGTAAGGTCCTTCTGTTGTTTTCTTACGGGGGCCGGGATAAACACTGAGTTGGGGGTAATAAACACTCTGTTATCAATTCCCTGCTGGGCTTGTCAGGAGGGGGGGAACCCCTCCCTAATCAGAGCGTCCTGCTGAGGCTTGGCCATACCCCCCTCAGCTCAGTACTGTGGAAAGGAGAGGAAGGCTGCTCTAGCGCTCCCCGGCTTCTAGCCTGAGCCACTGCAGACATGTGCCTGCATTTTCTCAGTCAAGAGGGGATGTCCGTGCGATTACAAACTGGTTTAGCCTAGTCAGGTTAGACTAACCTGCAAAGATCGAATCAATTCAGGCTCAAGCTTTTTTAATATCTGTCCCTAGTCTATAAGTGTAACTATAACTATGTTCTACTATGGGTGTTTCCTATGCTCCTGTGCTTTTCTCATTGCCACAAAAGGGGCCAGGAAATAATTTTTTTCTGCCCCTGCTGCTATGTATCAGAGGGTTTTGTCCACCTTCCTCAGAATCCTTGGGAGTTGGCTGCAGCCAAAGATGAGGATTTTGACCAGGGCATGCTAGTACTCCTGTCAGGGATTGAACCTGGAGATTTCTGGCTCCAGGATCTTGCCCCACAAGTCAGGGTTGGACTAACTGCCATATTTTGGGTAAGGATGGCATTTTATCCCATGGTCAGATTGATACAGATTGTGGGGTTGTTTTGCCTTCCTCTGCAGCAGGCAATATAATCTTCTTCTGTGGATCTCTAATATTTAAAAAACTTTGCCACAGCAAAATATTGCCCACCATGGTCACCTGCTTTACTTGTGGTGTTATGCCTTGTGGTTGTGTCCAGGTTTTCTGTGTAGTTAAACAATGGATTTATTTAGGATGGTTTCGCTAGAGGATTATCCTACCTCTGGCAGAGGGCTGGACTAGATCAGTGTTTCTCAACCTGTGAGTCACTAACCAAAAGTCGGTAGCAAGAATATATGAAAGGGTTGTGAACAAACTGTAAAAATGGATCACATTTTGCATACATTTTTGAAAAAATAGATGCTGGTTGTGTTTCAACATATGTTAATGCTGTGCATACTAATAAACAGGATCTGGGTTTTCCGTTTGCTGTGGAAACTCACAGATTTTCTTCTTGCAGGCTGACACAGTTCCGGCCTGCAAGGGGCTGCGGAGAGTGTGAGGAGGGCGATCAGGTAGGGGGTGCCATGTGCGTGTGCATGCACACACTTTTTTTTTTTTTTTTTTAATAATTTGTATCCAAGGCCAAATTAGCCAAAACTAATTTCAAATCCAAGAGTCCAGAACTGTAAGTGGCCCTACTACTGGCAAACATCCTCCACCCACACCTGGGGTTTTAGATGTTTCCAAATCCTTTGGCAGGCATCCTACTTGCAGGCCCAAGCCCAGAGGCTTGGAGTTCAGATGCCTCTGGGTTTTGCTTGCCCTTAGCCATAAGGCTCTCAAAGCAATCAAGGGAGGAGACTGCACATGGCAGCCAGGTAGCATGGAAAGCAGCTCCCGCAGCTCCCTTCAAGTAAGCTTATGGAGCGGGGGAGGGGGCACAGATGACACATCGGAGGGTTGGGGTAGAGCACAAGCAATACATCAGGGGCATCGGGGAGGTGGGGGGGAATTTGTGCACCCACGGCAGGCACAGGGATGTAGCCTGGCTGGACTGGCATGGGAAGGAAATGCCTCTGTGGCCCAGTGGACAGGACCCAGCACAGGAGGAGAAATGGATGGATGGGGGTGGGGCAGCACTCTGCCCTCACCTCCTCCCACCGCCAGCTACTTGCATGCCAGGCCACAACTCTAGCCCACTTCCATAGCCCAGCTAGATTTCCTAGATTTCACAGACATTAGGGGCTGGAAAGGACCTTGCAAGATCATCAAGTCCAGCCCTCCCTGCCATAGGCAGGAAGTCTGCTGGGGTCAAATGATCCCAGCAAGATATGCATCCAAACGCCTTTTGAATGAGTCCAGAGTAGGTCCTTGGCACCAAGTCTTGGGGAGTCTGTTCCAGACCCTGGACACTTGGACTGTAAAGTTTTTCCTTATGTCCAGTCTAAATCAGCCTTCCAGAAGTTTGTGGCCATTAGACCTTGTTATCCCTTGGGGAGCCCTGGTGAACTGTTCTCCCAGATCTTGGTGCACCCCCCTTATATACTTACCGGCTGCCACTAAGTCCCCCCTGAGCCTTCTCTTCTTCAGAATGAAGAGTCCTATGTCCCTCAGCCTCTCCTTGTAAGGCTTGCTCTCTTGGCCTTTGATCATGCCAAGAGAGCATGATCCTTTGGACCAAAGCGTCCAAAGCTCTCCTTTGGACTCTCTCATGCTTATCCACATCCCTCCTGAAGTGAGGGACACAAAACTGGACGCAATAATCTAGCTGCAGCCTCACTAAGGCCGAGTAGAGCGGGAGGATGACATCCCTGGTTTTGCTTGAGATGCATTCCTAAATGCATGCCAGAGTTTGGTTTGCTTTGCTGACTACAGCATCACATTGGTGGCTCATGTTCATCTTGTGGTCAATCAAGACACCCAAGTTTCTTTTGGTCATAGTGCTAGCAAGTGTAGCAGTGCCGAGCCTATAAGTATAATGCTGGTTCTTGCTCCCAAGGTGGAGCATCCTGCACTTCTCTGCATTAAATGCCATCAGGTTTTGGTCTGCCCACCTTGAGAGCCTGTCCAAGTCAGCCTGTATCTCCAGCCTATCCTCCAGTGTGACTGCATTCCCCTGTAGTTTAGTGTCATCCATGAACTTTGCTAGTCCGTATCTGATGCCCGAATCCAGATCATTAATGAAGATGTTGAAGAGTATTGGCCCGAGCACTGAGCCCTGAAGGACACCACTGGTCACCTCGCGCCAAGTTGACTTGCTCCCATCAACTAATATTCTTTGGGTCCGACCTCGGAGCCAGTTCCCCAGCCACTGGACTGTGAGATGGTCAAGGCCGCAGTTCTCCAGCTTAGCCACAAGGACATCATGGGAGACCAAGTCAAAGGCCTTCTTGAAATCCAGATATATGACATCAACCTCGTCCCCCTTGTCCAGGCAATGTGTCACCTGGTCATAGGAGAAGACAAATTTGGTCAGGCGGGCCCTTCCAGCAACAAAGTCATGTTGGCTGGCACTCAGTTGCCTTCCATTAGCCTGCTGCTGATGGAAACCTTAATAATTTTCACCAGGATCTTTCCAGGGATGGATGTCAAACTGATTGGTCTGTAATTCCCTGGGTCTTCCCTCCTTCCTTTCTTGAAGATTGGGATCACATTGGCTCTTCTCCAGTCCTCCGGTACCTCTCCCAAGCACCACGAATTCTCAAATATCTTCGCCATAGGGCGTGCTATGATGTCTGCCAGCTACTGCAAGACTCTCAGGTGCATTCCATCCAAGCCCACAGACTTGTGCATGTCAAGCCTCTCACGGTGTTCCCTTACTTGATCTATGTCAATTGTGGGCCCATCTCCCGCCCCCTGGATGTTTTGCGTCCTATCTGACAGGATAACTCCTTGGGAGAGGTGGAAGACCGACGCAAAGTTTAGGAGACTGGCCTTTTCCTGAGTGTCAGACATCAGCTGCCCCATTTGATTTAGCAGGGGTCTAATGTTGCCTTTATTTTTCCTCTGACTTCCCACATATCTGAAGGACTTTTTGTTTTCCTTGATTCCTGTGGCTAGCCTGAGTTCCGTTTCTGCCTTGGCTTTTCTGGTAAGCTCTCTACAGGTGCAGGTTAGTGCTGTGTAGTCCTCCTTGGTAATGACTCCTCTTTTCCATGTGGTGTAGGCTTCTCTTTTTAGTTTCAGGACGTCCAAAAGCTCTCTATTGAGTCAAAGGGGCTCCCCAGCCCAATAACTGCATTTCCTGTGGGACGGAATGGACTTTCCTTGCACTTCAAGGATTGCACTCTTAAGGGACAACCATTCCTCATGGACTCCACTTTCTAAGGGGCCATGGTCTCTTAGTGCCTGGCTGACCAGTCTCCTGAGTTTCTGAAAGTCAGCCTTCCCAAAGTTGGGGATTTCTGTTTTGCTGAGACATTTGAGGCAGCTACTGCCACTGCGGTTCCCCTCAGGCCACAACTCTACCCCAGAGTGGAAGTGGGGTGGTGGGCAATGCGGGCAGCCTGAGGGGAGCAGTGGCAGTGACGGCAGTTGGGCCACGGCAGCAGGGTATAGCTGTCGCCCAGTGTATGAGCCGCCAGCAGCAGGAGGAGGCGACGGCAATGCGCCCGCTCTTTCCCCA